>NW_026058026.1:0-88306 GCF_023721935.1 Panthera uncia | reverse complement strand
GCTGAGAGGGATTACATTAATTGAGGGTCTACTAAAGAATATACAGGATCGGGGTGCCTGGGTGGCTTAGTCGATTAAGCATCCAACTCTTGATTTCAGCTCAGGTCATGATCTCATGGTTCGTGAGTTCAAGCCCCACATCAGGCTCCGCATGGACAGTGCAGAACCTGCTTAGGATTTTCTGTCTCTCCCTGTCTCTCTGCCCCTCCCCCCTCTCTTAAACTTAAAAAAAAAAAAAAAAAAAGAATATATAGAGTCAACCATCCATTCTCCCTGAATGGTGGTCTTCAAAGGTGGGGCATGCGCACCCCAGAAGGAATGTAAGAAGATACACTACGTAAAGAGGTCAATCCCAACAAAAGGATATAACAATTGAACTATTTGTGCATCTAAAACAGAAGCACCTAAATATATAAAGCAAATACTAACAGACATGAAGGGATAAATGGACAGAAATACAATAGTAGTGGATTTTAATACCCCAAATCTCATCACTGGGTGGATCATAAAGACAGATATTCAATAAGGAAACTGTAGATCTGAACAACAGACATTTGTTGTTAGGTACATTTGAATATACCTAACAGACATATATAGAACATTCTATCCGACAACAGCAAAATACACATCTGTCTCAAGTGCACATGCACCATAATGAAATATCACCTTACATCTGTCAAAATAGCTATTACCTAAAAGGCAAGAAATTACAAATTTTGGTAAGGATGTAGAAAAAAGTGCAGCATTGGTGGGAATATAAACTGGTGCAACCACCATAGAAAACAATATGGAGGCTCCTCAAAACATGAAAAACAGAACTACTACATGATCCAATAATTCCCCTTCTGGGTGTCTACCCAAAGAAAACAAAAACAAAACTAATTGGAAAAGATATATGTACCCCTATGTTCACTGCAGCATTATTTGCAATTAGCAAATAGCAGGGATATGGAAACAACCTAAGTGTCCATCAACAGATGAATAAAGAGTGTGTGTGTGTGTGTGTGCGTGCACATGCATGCACATGCAATGGAATACTACTCAGCAATAAAAAAGCATAAAATCTGGCCGTTTGTGACAGCATTGACCTTGAGGTTTTTACATTAAATGAAATGAGTCAGAGAAAGACACTGTATGATTTTACTTAAATCTAAAAAACAAAACAAACAGAACAAAACAAAACCCCAACTCATCGATACAGTGAATAGATGGATGGTTGCCTGAGGGGAGAGCTGCTTGAGGGAGAGTGCAAAATGGGTGAAGGAGATCAAGAAGGACAAACTCCCAGTTTTAAAATAAGTCATGTAATGTACATGTAATATAAGTACATGTAATGTACAAAATGGGCAATACAGGCAATAATATTGTATTAACTTGTATGTCATGGATGATAACTAGAATTATTGATGTGATCACTTTGCAATGTATACAAAGGTCAAATCATGATGTTGTACACCTGAAACTAATAATATTGTACATCAATTACAATTCAATAAAAATAACTAAATAAATAATGGTATGGAAAAAAGTCAAGACAAAATACTATTTGTAAGCAATGAAAATTTAAAAATTTACGTACAAAAAAGATACAGTAAGATGTGGGAAGAGTGTATTAGGACTTCTATTTATATTCATATTCTATCTAAAAACAAAAATTACTCTTTATTAATATTTGCTATATCATTTGGCACTGGCACCTTCACTAGTCCTATATAACCTATAATATATGGTAATTCTTCCTTGACTGAGAGTGACATCAGACAGAGAGTGGCTCCATCTTGCACCATTCTCCATATACTGCAAAGTACTGTGCTTTACCTGAGCCCAGTTAAATTAATTACAGATCATAGTACTTAATTTAAACTAAATCCTCACAAAACAGCCAAATGGCTTATAAAGATTCTTATAAAAAAAAAAAAAAAACCCACAGATTAAAGACTAGGAATATAAGCACAAGTGAATAATACCAGAGTTAACACCTCATTGGTTAGTGTGAGCCCACCAGCCAAAACACAAAGTAAAAAAAAAAAAAAAGACCTAAACAAATCCAACAAGTTGTCTCAAACCCTGAAATTACCAAGACTATTTGAAATACAGACTTATGCACATTATTGTTAAAAATTAGCCTCAGTGACACCTGGGTGGCTCAGTTGATTAAGCATCCAACTCTTGATTTTGGCTCAGGTCATGATATCACAGTTGTGAGACTGAGCCCCATGATGGGTTCTGAGCTGACAGCACAGAGCCTACTTGGTATTCTCTCTCCCTCTCTCTCTGCCCCTCCCCCACTTGTGCATGCACTCACTCTTGCTCTCTCTCAAAATAAAGAAACTTTAAAAAAAAAAAAGGTACACTTTATTGATGTGGATATAGAGAAACATGCATTTTCATGCTATTGCTAAAACTGATAGAACTTCATCAGGAAGCAATTTAGAAATATCTATCAAAATTACTAATTCACATACCCTTTAACCCAGAAACTCTTCAGGGAATTTTCTTACAGATCTATCCACAACGTACAAAAAATGACTACTTGGAAATTACTTAAATGTCCATTAACCTAGGACTGGTTAAAAAAATTAAGGTACATGTATATACCTCGATTCTATTCTGAGCTGTTCTGAAGGGGTATGATTTCCAAGACCCACTGTGAAGGGAGGAAAACAAGATGCAGAGCAGTGTTTGTTGTATGCTCCCATCTGTGGGAAAAAACTGGAAAGGGAATAGCATAAAGAGATAAAATACATAATTCCTTATATGAGTATAAGCAGAAAAAGTACATAAAATTCTGATACTCTGTCACAGGTAAATAACTTTATACCAATAACTTCGAGAAATTAGACAAATTGGGCACATTTTTTTGTGTCCAAAACTGAGCTCTTGATTGTACCTGCTCTACCAAGAGTCTTCCCCATCTCAGTACATGGAAGCTCCAACTTTCTAATCGCTGAGGTTATTTCTCCCATCCTATCTATCAGCAAATCATGTTACCTATACCTTCAAAAGACTATGGACTAGTCTAAACATGTGTCATGACTGTGGTGGTGGTTAAACGAGTCTAGATACATGTTAAAATTTGTAGACCTGTACACATACACAAAAAGTAAATTTTACTCTGTTAATTTAAAAATGATTTTTGGGGCACCTGGGTGGCTCAGTTGGTTGAGCGTCTGACTTCGGCTCAGGTCACGATCTCATGGTTTGTGGTTCGAGGCCCACATCGGGCTCTGGGCTGACAGCTCAGAGCCTAGAGCCTGCTTCTGATTCCGTGTCTCCCTCTCTCTCTGGCCCTCCCCTGCTCATGCTCTGTCTCACTCTCTCAAAAATAAACATTAAAAATACATACATACATACATACATAAATAAATATAATTTTGGGGGGGCTCCTGGGTGGCTTAGTTGGTTGGGCATCTGACTCTGGCTCAGGTCATGATCTCACGGTTTCATGGGTTTGAGCCCTGCGTCAGGCTCTGTGCTGACAGCTCGGAGCCTGGAGCCTGCTTCGGATTCTGTGTCTCCATCTTTCTCTGCCCCTCCCCTGCTTATGCTCTCTCTCAAAAATAAATAAATTTTAAAAAATAAATATATTTAAAAAAATAAAAGCGAAAATAATTTTTTGGTGGTTCAGTGCTTAATTTTGGCCCAGGGTCATGATCTTGCAGTTGTGGGATTGAGTCCCATGTTGGGCTCCGTGCTGAGCATGGAGCCCATTTGGGATTCTCTCTCTCTCTCTCTCTCAAAGTAAATAAACTTTAAAAAAATTTTTTTAATTACATCTTAAATTAAATACATTTTTTTAATATAAAAGAAACCCAAAATCCAACCATTCTCACCACCATCTCTTATCTGTAGGATATTACTACAATACCCTAACTGGTCTCCCTAGTTCTCTTTTGCTTCCTACAGTAGCCAGTATGATCCTATTAAAACCTAAACCAGACATCACCCTTCTGCTCAAATTCCTCCAATGGCTCCCTGTTTCACTTAGAGAAAAAGCCAAAGTCCTTATGACATGCTATGAAGCCCAATGACAATTGGATATCCTATTTCTTGAGACTTCATTTCCTACGACTCTCCTGATTTCTCAGTCCATCACACCAGCGCTCTTGACCTCCCTGGACTACAGTAGGTGCTTCTAGCTAGTGGTCTTTGCCAATTCCTCTGCCTGAAACATTCTCCTCCTTGATATCCACTGACTAACACTCTCATCTCCTTCAAGTCTTGCTCAAATCTCACCTCTGTGAGGATTATTCTGACCACCTTACTTAATATTTAATAATGCAACTTGCCCCCCTTTTCCTCCATACCTCCCGAATCTGTTCTGATTACTCTTTACCCTGCTCAATTTTTTTTCTTTTTCCCAAAGCAAGTAGCATCTTTTAATATAATTTACTTATTTAGTGTGTTTATTGTTTTTTTCTATATCCCTACCACCAGAATATAAACTCCATGAAGGCAGGGATCTTCCATCTGTTTTACTCAGTGATATATTCCAAGTATCTAGAAAATGCCTGCACAGATTAGGTTTTCAACAAATATTTAATTGTTTCAAAAGTTGAAAGAACACTGAATGAATGAATAAAAAAAATAAATAAACAAAAGTACAAACAAACACACATGAATGGTTGCCTTTCTATTTTTTTAAATCTATTTATTTGAATTCAAGTTAGTTAGTATACAGTGTAGGGTTGCCTTTCTAATTAAAGAACATTCAAATAGAGACCTGAAGGAAAGGAGAGCACAAAGCAACCATATGGGACAAAACGATTTCAGGTGAAAGAAAGAGCAAGTGCAAATGCCCTGAGGCAGGTGCATGCTTGGAGCATTCAAGTAACCACTGAGGAAAGAAAAGAAACAAGGAGTACAGGTACACGGAGCAAGTGAGGAGGGGAATAGTAGGTGATGAGGGCACTGAGGTTAATAGGAGGCCAGTTCACAAGGGTTGAAGCCTACAGCCTACAGCGCAACCTGTGGCTTATACTTGGAGTGAGATGAAAAAGCAGCCACTGGGAAGTTTCTGATCAGACTTACACGCTACTTCAAAAGCTTCCCATAAAGAAGACCCTGGTGGAGATGGACTTACAAGCACATTCCATAAGACACCAAAGGAACTAAAAGTACTAATTTTAAACTCTCCCCCCGCCAAAAAACAAAAACAAAAAAACAAAACAAAAAAAAAACCAGTAAATGGGAGAAAACCCTTCAATTAACTTTATGTGGCTAATAAAACATTGAAAACAAAAACAAACAAATAAAACAGTTTGAGAAAGAAAAGTACATCTTAATCTCTGAACAAATTTTAAGTCCTGGACAAAATACTGGCAAACCAAATTTAGACAGGTATGTTAATAATACTAGCTAACATTTACTTAGCACTACTCTAAATACTGTGCATGGCTTAACTCATTTAACCCTAACCACCCTATACCGTAAAAACTATCATTCTACCCATTTTATAGGGGAAGAAACTAAGGTTCAGAAAGGCAAAGTAACTTGCCAAATTCTGGCCACAGACAGAAAGCAGAGATCCTGGATTTTAGTAATACCAATGAGATTCTGATTTCATTGCTCTGGGGGCTGGACCCAATATATTTTAAAGCAGCCAAGTGAGGCTAATGTGCAGCCAGTGTTGTGAACCACCGTTCTACATCCAGTATCTAAGGCTTCCCCCACCCTGAGAGAAATTACATGGACAAAGCTAAGGCAGATGTTTTAGTCAAGATTTAAATATGAAACAAAAAGCAGAGGTGAGAAAACATGATTTATAAGATCCTTTCCAACAGTGCAATTCTATGATTATGTGTCCCCACACTTTCTAGAATTCTAAAAGGTGTAAGATTTCATGCTACACCACCTAACAGATCCAATTCCAGTTCATCTTTGGAGAAATTTGTCTGTCAGTTTATTTCTCTGTCATGGAATGCCCAAAAAAAGAGTGTAGTAAAATATACTAGTAGCTTATAATACTAAAATTATTTTCAGAGCGAGAAACATAGCTCTGCTTTACAGAAAAGAGTAGCAAAAAGTGAATAATTGAAGAGGCCAACCTAATATTTTTCTAAAAAAGCATAACTGGAAAATTGTTGCTGAACTGCCCAAAGACCAGCCTCCTTCCCACTCTACTTCTGTTAAAGCAAGCTGAGGCTACGAAGCGATCCTAACACTACTCTCTCCCGTATCCTGCTGTTGACACAGTAGGGTGTGGCTCTCTGTAGTCAGAACTGTGGCCACAGTGAGCGAGTTCAGCCAAAGCAACAACTGCTACCCTGCGAAGCTTAGCGGGGGCTTCTTGAGAGGGGATGGGAGGAAATACAGGCTGTCTTGGCTACCCCACCCAGCCCCAGGAAGCTGGCCTCCAGCCTCCTGCCTCATCCATCTCTCCTTCCCAAGAAGAAGCATATGCACACAGTTCCCCAAAGCAGTGGTAACAGCTATGTCGACCTAACTTCCATTTGACTCTGCAGAATTAGAACTCCTAGCCTTCGAGGAGTTGAAACTACTACAATTCCATTTCTAATTTTGGCATAGATTTTAAAGGTTTTTCTGGGAGAAGGGGATATAGGAAATAACTATTAAGTAAATTTAAAAATTGAATATTGAACTCAGTGCCTTTAAACTTGTTCTATAGGGCAAGCAATGAGCCAACTGGGATTACCACTTTCAATTCAGTGTACTGTGTCCCCAAAATGCGAGTTGATTTAGGTAGTCTCCCTGCCTAAAGGGTGCTAGAGACCCAGTGGTCCAGCCACATAAAATATCCGACCATCTTCCCCCATGCTTCTCCTATCCTCTGTCTTTGCTCATACTGTCTACTCTACCAAACATGCTCTCTCCCACATCCCTTTCTGAAGCACTTCTACCCCTTATGAAAGCCTTGCTCAAACCTCACTTCCTCTAACATGTTCTCCCAAACCCCTCACCCATTCCTGTATCTCATTCATTTATATCTCTGTAATAATATGGCATCCCTGACCCTTTGTCCTTTTTAGATAACCTTGTATCTGTCTCCAACAAGAAATCAGGCCCTGGTGGACAATGAACAAGTTTCACAGATTCTTGTTCATGCCTTCCAGTATCTTATACAAAGAAGACCTTCAGGAAATATTTGTTCAACAGAACTGAATTCAAGTCACACACAGGGAAGTTGCCCTGTTGGTCTGATCCTGGTTTGCCAGGGATACAAAATGGTGTTCTTTCTTCCTCTTTACATATCTTCTTGTGTTAGCTTGCTTTGAATGTTAAATCTTTAAAATGAATTTTACTGTTTCCTTGGTATATATGGTTTTGAGAGGTTTTTTACATTGAATTTAAGTCACAAACATAAAATTCACCCTTTAAAAGTGTACAATTCAGTGATTTTTAGTTTTTATATTCATAAAGTTGTGCAATCATTACCACCATATAATTCCAGGATGTTCTCATCACCCCCAAAATAAACCCTGTATTCATTAAGGGTTACTCCCCACTGCCACTCCATCCCCAAGCCCCACAACCACAAATCTTTCTGTCTCTGATATATATGATTTTAACAAAGCCTACAGCACTCTTAACTATGGTTTTATTAAACCTTAAAGCCAAATGTTACCTTCAAAAAGAAGCAGTTTCTTATTTTATCAGAACCCAACAGAAAAATGTGATTTAACACAGTAACTTACTAAGGTATCATTTCAGGATACAAAGTAAAAACTGTTACCAGAAAAATCATCTTCCATGTTTGTGTTCCCATTTGTTTTTGTTCTGTTAAGCATTTTACTACAGAAGTATAATATACATACAGAACAGTATACGTATTGAGGGTCCACCATGGCAAGTTTTCAAAAATTGAATACACACACATAACCAACATCCAGATCAAGAAAGAACAGAATCCCCCTCCATACCCCTCTTCCAATCACTCCCCTCCTCCAAAGTGTAACCACCATCTTGACTTCTAACAGCATACATTACTTCTGCCTGTTTTTGCCTTATAAATAGAAGCAAATAGTTAACAGAACTGTTACAGTGAAATTCTATGCATGCCTTGTAACACTCACCGTAATCTTCTTGTACAAAGCCATGACATTATCATCATTGAATGGTAGAAAGCCACACATAAGTACATATAAGAGTATGCCCATACTCCAAACATCTGCCTGAGTGGGAGAAAGAAATAATTTTTTAAAAATTGAGAACATATTACAGACATATTAAGCGACAGTACACTTAACAGAATCTTCACAGAGCTGAAAAATGGTGCAGAGATCATCCAATTCAACCTGCTCGTTCTACAGACAAGGAACCTAAAGCCCAGAAAGGAAGGCTTGTTCAAAGTCACCCAGTCAATGGCAGGCCACCCAGGTAGGTCTCCCGACTTTTAGTTCAGTGCACTCTCTCCCAGTGTTGGACTGTAATGTTCAATAGAAAATAATCCCCAGTTGGCTGGGCTGGATTGGGTATGATAAGAAAGGAGATGAGGGGCGCCTGGGTGGCTCAGTTGGTTGAGCATCTGATTGGGCTCAGGTCATGAATCTGCAGTTCATGGGTTCAAGCCCCACGTCGGGCTCTGTGCTGACAGCTCAGAGCCTGGAGTCTGCTTCAGATTCTGTGTCTCTCTCTCTCTGTAACCTCCCCTACTCACCCTCTGTCTCTCTCTCTCTCTCTCTCAAAAGTGAATAAACGTTAAAAAAAAAAAATTAAAAAAAAAAAAAAAAGAAAGGAGATGAGGCCAGGTCTCTGATTCTGAAAGACAATTCTGTAGTGCTGTTGAGGGTTATATAAACATGCATGAGGATGTCAAAACAAGCCTTAAAATTTACTACTGATAACCTACAAATGTAACTAAGCTGTGCTGTAAATTCCTCTCTACGTAAAGAAAACTTAATAAAGTTCAACGATTGACTTCTCAAATATAGAAGCTAGAAATTAGCCTGCCAGCACAAACACCCCTACAAATCTCAAAATCCCAGAAAGGAGCTTAACCTTTGTATAAGATATCCATGTGTCCCGTGAGTCCTAAGCACGAACTACTAATTCAAGTGGTATTTGGCCTTAGTCAATAATGACACGGCTGCTGACTGAGGAGAAATCACAGCTCCCACTATCACTTGAGCCTTAGGAAAATTTTAAGAGGTAAAAAGAGCAGCATTTTTTTTTTAAGCCAGGAGGGGTAGGAAGAGGAGAGAAACAAGAGTTAAAATAACTCAAGCGGCATCACATCTAAGTAATACCTATACTAAGTAACCCAAATCTAATGCCTAGTCCTGTCTACCAAGTCACATCAAATTATTAAGATGCCCCAAGTGAATGATCTACTTTCAGGCAAACACCTCATTTTTTTCTTCCCAGTTACAGGAGGTCAGAAATTAACTATTTATGACTCAGAGATGTCAAATAATTGATCTATAAATTCAGCCTGGATAGTATGGCACCCTTGACCAGGGTGTTCAATTCAAAGCAAAAAGGCTGCACAGGAAATACTGGGCTAGCATGGCCTCATCAAATGCCACAAGAAGAGGTCAACAGAGAGGTTATATCTGAGGTTAAACAAAAAGATAAGGAAAGGAGCACCTGGGTGGCTCCGCTGGCTAAGCATCCAACTCTTGGTTTCAGCTCAGGTCATGATCTCATGAGACCATGAGATCAAGTCAGTGTAGGGGGGAGTCTGTGCTGACAGCATGGAGCCTGCTTGGGATTCTCTGTCTGTCTGTCTGTCTCTCTCTCTCTCTCTGCCCCTCCTTCTTTCTCTTTCTCTCTCTCAAAATAAATAAACTTTTAAAAAATTAAAATAAAAGCGGTTAAAAATGCTTTTAAACTTCTATTAAAAATTATTGGGGTGCCTGGCTGGCTCAGTTGGTAGAGCATGTGACTCTTGATCTCAGGGTCGTGGGTTTAAGCACCACATTGGGTGTGGAGCCTACTTAAAAAAAATTACCATATAATTTAGAAGAGAGAGAGAAAGAGAATGTACAGGTATGCAGTGAAGCCTCCCTCAGTTCAAATCTTGACCTGTTGTTTACCAGGTGTGTGACCTTGTGAAGGCAATTTCTGAGCCTCAGTTTCTTCAACTTCTTACTTTAATGAAATGAATAACAGTATTCACTCCAAAGGATTTTTGGATTTCATTTAAATGAAAATTATAAAAAGCATCTAGCATTGGGACGCCTGGATGGCTCCGTCAGTTAAGCATCTGACTCTTGATTTCGGCACAGGTCATGATCTCACAGTTTGTGGGTTCAAGCCCCATGTCAGCCTCTGCACTGACAGCACAGAACCTGCTTGAGACTCTCTCTCCCTCTCTCACTGCCCCTCCCCTGTGCACACACACGTTCTCTCCCAAAATAAACAAATGTTTGAAAAAAAAAAAAGGAAAACAATTCTGACACATGCTACAACATGTATGAGTCTTGAGGATACTGTGTGAAGTGAAATAAGCCAGTCACTAAAAGACAAATATTGTAGGACTCCACGATATAAGGTACCTAGAGTAGTCAAATTCATATAGACAGAATATAGAAGGGTAGCTGCCAGTGGTGGGAGGAAGGAAGAATAGAATAATTATTTAATGGGTATAGAGTTGCATTTTGCAAAATGAAAAGAGCTCTGGAGATTGCACAATATAAAAGTGCCTATCACTATTTCTTTTTTTTTTTTTTTTTTTTTTTTTTTTTTTTGAGAGAGAGAGGGAGACAGAGCATCAGCAGGGGAGGGGCAGACAGAGAGAGGAAGACACAGAACCCAAAGCACATTCTGGGCTCTGAGCTGCCAGCACAGAGCCTGATGGGTCACTCAAACTCACCAACCATGAGATCATGACCTGAGCCGAAGTCAGGCACTTAACCGACTGAGCCACCCAGGTGCCCCTAAATGTGCCTAACACTATTGAACTGTACATTTAAAAATGGTTAAGATAGTTAAAAGAAAATTAAGATGGTAAATTTTATGTAATATGTATTTATACCACAACTGAACAATAAAAGGATCTAGCATGATTCCAGGACTATAATAAATGCTCAGCAAAAGTTTGTTCCTTTTCCTATGATGCACTGAGAAGGCCACAGTATCACCTTTGTGGTATTTCTGCCAAAAAGGCATAAGCTAAATCTAATCATAAGCATCAGATAAATTCAAATTGAGATACTTTCTACAAAATAAGTGGATTCCTCACAAATGTCAAGGTCAAGTAAGATAAAGGATAAGGAACTCTTCCAGATTAAAGAAGACCAAAGGATGGGGTGCCTGGGTGGCTCAGGCAGTTAAGCATCCGACTTGTCAGGTCGGACATGTCAGGTCATGATCTCATGGTTTGTGAGTTTGAGCCCCGTGTCAGGCTCTGTGCTGACAGCTCGGAGCCTGGAGCATGCTTTGGATTTCGTGTCTCCCTTTCTCTCTGTTCCTCCCCTGCTCACACTCTGTCTCTCTCTTCTTCAAAAATAATAAACATTCAAAAAAAAAATTTTTTTAATAAAATGAAAAAGCAGACCAAAGGAGCACAGCAACTAAATGCAATACGTGATCCTGAACTGAATCCTGGACTGGAGGGAAAATATAGCTAAGGACACTAGTGGTACAATTAACAGCACGTGACTATGAATTATGAATTAAATAAGTTGTATCAATGTTAAATCCCTGATTTTGATAACTATAGTGTAGGTATAAAAGAGAAAGCCCTTGCTTTTAGGAAATATATACATAGTATTTAATGATAAAGGGGAATAATGTCTAAAACTTATTCTTAATTGGTTAAGAAAAGAGTATGCATATATACAAACATAGAAAGAGAATGAAAAAGCAAACAGAATGAAAAAAAACGCCAACAACTGTGAATAGGACTAAATGTATACAGAAGTTCCTCATTCCATATTTGCAACTGTTCTATAAGTTTGAGATTATATCCACATCAAAAATCACCAAAAGAAGTCAGTTCCCATCTTCTCTTTTTACAATTAAGTAAGTGGGCATATGTCAAGGTTTCTCCAACATAACACTAGTTCCAAAAAAGATGCAGCACATAAAAAATGGACTCTGTAGGCAAGTAAAATCAAGGCCAGCTGCTATCTGTGATGCTCCCCTCCCAGAGGATCACATTGGATGAGAACATATTAAAGATCTAGAGATGTCCTGAACTAAAAAAATTATTCAATCCAGCATTTCCTGAGCTTTTGATAACTCAACTTTGTCTTATAATACTAATATTAGCAGTATTAGTACTCCACAGAACGGAAAGGACTGACGGGCTCGCAGTAGCTAATGGTAAGTAAAACAGGCAGTGCCCAGGCCTTCTGAGCCTGGGCCTCCTGCAAAGGACTGCTGGCCTCAGATAACTACCTGGCTATGAACAAAGTCCAAGTTTTCTCAGAGCTAACCAGGAAGCATCTCTGAAAACTGAGGCTGCAACTCTGGCCTTGTGCTCTACCTGGCTGGGCTAACCAGTCTAAACTACATATTGTTTTAACACGAAAGTAACCAAAACAAGGACACCAGAAATATACCTTTGCTTCATAAGTATAATATATATTATTATATTTATTGCAAGTTATTCATTTCATGTGTTACTTTAAGTCTTACTCTCTGAATAAACTGAACTCTTTGATTAACAAGATTATTTCTTACCTTATTGTAATATCCCCAGTGCACAATGACTGACTCACTACAGGTCACCAATAAATGTATATTGATTACATACTGAATTAATCAATGAATAATTACCTCCGATCCCAGGTATGATTTGCCTTGTATTAATTCAGGGGCTGCATAAGCAAGACTCCCACAACATGTCTGAAGATGGTAATCCTTGTTACCCTGCCAACAAGAAAAAATGAAATACTCCTTAATTACAGCCCTGAAGAAATTGAAACCTTGATAAACATTCCTTTGGCACAAGCAGAGAGAAACTAGATGAAGAATTATCTCAAAGAATGAGAGACTCTGTGCAGCCAACCCCATACTATGCTATATGCATGCAAACACGTGTAGTTTACTCTTCTCTGGATTTCCAATACCACTACAACCTGGCATGAACAAAATCTTCTTCCCCTTAGCTCAATCAAGTCAGGTTCATACTCTCCTAGACATCCATTCACAAAATAATCAGCTTAACAAACATCCAAGCACCCATGTCTGCCCACTCCCAAGTACTCAAAGAAAAAGGACTATTTCTTTTCTGGACTCTATCTCCAATATCAAATCTTTACAAATACAGAAAAGTTTCTCTTTCCTTAGAGGGAAGAGAGGAATCTGCTACATAGAACAGTGCCTTAGGAGTCTGTTTCCTAGACCCAGTCGTAACACAAATAAAAAACACCTGAACTTCCAGATCGGTGAAAATGAGAATCTGCTCGACATCCTCTGCTCTCGCACAGAAACATCAAGACATAATGAACATGATACGACTACCCAACATTTGTGTAGTCCTACAACTGGCAAATGACTTGTGAAACTGCGAAATTTCATTTACAACTGCAACAACGTGCCCAGAAGTGAACTTCTCAGCAGAAAGCAGAGGCAGTCCTCTCCCAGCCAAAGCTGCTTTCTCAGATGGTGTCTGTGTGGGTCGAATCTGTGGCAGCCATAAATAAAAGCTAATGGAGTCTGTCACAAACCTTCTCCACTGCCTCCTGTGGAGAACATGACTTAAACCAGTTTATCTGCTCAAAGTATGTTTTATCTTTATACGACTGCCGATCAAAAAAATGCCAGAGAGCATTTGGCTCCCAGACACAAGGCTCCACTGACAATCTCTGAAGAGCCAAGGGAAGGAGAGGAAAATCAGAAAGAATCAGACATTCAGCCTAAGGGGCAAAATCTGCTTCCCTTTGCATTTAGCTAATTCTGATTGGGGCAGGAAATAATCATGGGACTACAAAGGGCTAAGACAGGTCTGCAATTTCAACATTCCTAATGAGTGTAGACAGCTCATTTTAGAGGCTGTGAGTACCATCATTAGAGAACTCAGGAGGAAGCCTCCAATAGGCAGTCACACAGGAGCTCTGCAGACAGCGCAGCTGGAAAGTTCAAAGTCACCTCAAAGAGAAGGTACGCTGGAGAACGCCAGTAAACTGTGGGGTGCAAATTAAGGAAATATATACCCATATACATTTAATAGTGCATATGGACTTTTTCCTTCTTCTTTTATAAGGAAAGAGGATTGCCTCTCAAAACGTAACTATTAGTTATAGAACCATTTGGATAACAAAGAATAGATTTGCACTAAATTCCCAAAACTCCTATCTAAATGAACAAAAGCTTCACCTAGTGGCAACATACTCAAACTGCAAACACAGAATCAATTCAGAATTCATGTTGTAATGACCTCATGTCACCTCAGCACTGCAAATTCTCTCACAGCACATCCATGGGGGCTTCAGCAGGGCCAACCCTGGACCTAGAGCAGTGGTTCTCAATCTTGGCTACCTATTCGAATCATCTAGAGAACTTCTAAAGGGGATGCAATTTAACATTCTTCTCAATGGATGCAACCACGCTCAACAAAGGCTAAGTGGAAGCCAGTGCAAGATAATACCTTAAAAAGGTATATTTACAAAGGAAATAAATACATTTTTATTTCTGTACTTACCTTGGGTTTTGCACAGAGACCAAAGTCAATCAGTTTTAATTTATGATATTCATCAAACAACAAATTTTCCTGGGGAAACAAAGATATTTTCATAACTGTATATTGACTTCCTTATATCACATCCTACCTGTAGCCATTTCTAAAAACAGTTTCTAAATGAACAAGATTTTTTTTTCCACATATAAGACATTTATTTCCTGAGTATTTCCCATAGTAAGTTTTTAAAAATAGAAAGTAAACTTGAGTATTCTGTGGGACTTTATTCAAGGAGTGACACCTTTTGGGGGGGAAATACTTTATACATTATACAATATATATATATATATTCAGGACAAAAGCAAACATTATAAAAAGTACAAAAATAAAAAGATACAAACACAATATATTTTGGTTGGAATTTCAGAGATTTTTTTTCCTCTCTTTCCCTTTACCTCAACAGTTATGAATACTTCTGAAGCAGCATATATTGCTGCACTTTTGATTTTTGGTTGTACAGTTAATGAACTTGAGAGTCTGGATGACTGGGGATCATCTATTTGGCCTTCCCATTCTATTGTTTCTTCTTTGATGAATAAAGGTTTTCCTGAGGTTTGGCCAATAAGGTTACAGACGTCTTGAGCTTTGCACCACACGTTGGCAATAAGACAGGCCTGCCATCTTAGATATTCAACAGAAGCTGGAGGATGATGCAAATGGAACTGGCTGATGACAACAGAGCTATCTAGCTTTTCACTAACAAAGTTACAAATATTTTACACTTTTCCAAATTCAGTAAATGTAACGCAGACCTCTGCTTCCATAAAATAAGCACTTTCCACTCTTCTAAAGCCCTCTGTCACAGTTACATTCTCTGCCTGCAGGCCCTGCTGCTGGAGGCTCTGTGTGATGCAGTCCAGGCAGCAGCAAAACCAATAGATAAGATTTAAGATCGTTTATACCAAGCAGCCTGGGAACAACAGAATGAAAATCACTAAAAAAGAATGAAATGACAAGAAGTAAAGAAAGGGAAAGAGGAGGAATGGCGAGAACTATTCTGCTTCCCCTTGAGACACTTCGGCATAAACCATCCCCTCTGTGGTACCCTGAGATTCAACTACAAGCAAACACAATGTGTGCCAAACCAAAAGAATGAGCTCAAATCAGAGGGCTGTGTATAAACAGAGGCAAAAGGAAAGTAACATTGCCATGTTTTGTCAACCAATTCTAGATTCCTGGCCCTAATACCAAGTAACATAAAATCCATGTTCACTACCATCCATATTAGTCAGAGCCTGCAGACTTAAAAGTATTTGCATTTTTATTCTGTCCTTGAAAATTAGTGTCTGTTCATTCCATTGAACTATTCCTCTCTGAGATGTAATGGAATTAAAATTAAAGGAAGATGAGGTTAGGAAAAGAGTATTAAAGGGAAAATACTCTCAATGACAATATTCTCAAAGAAAACACTCAAAACTCTTCTTTCCTAGAGATAAAATCCTGAAGTTTATATTCCCCAGTTGATTACAAAGACATTCATAACGTCACCCACAACTGACATACAGAATATCAACAATTAGGTAGATCCAAAAAAGCCTACCGGCAATCAAAAGAAAAGAAAGAAAAGCGACACATTATGAGTGGAACAAAAAAAGAAGCAAAGCCAAGATAGACCCTAAACAGAAAGAACCTGTAGAACACTAGTAAAAACTGGTAAATGACGTTGAACTCTCAGGTGAGCGTCTGTGATAGTCACTTACCGGTTTGAGGTCCCTGTGAGCATAACCCTGGCTGTGCACGTAAGCAACTGCAGATACTATCTGACGGAAGACAACTCGGGTCTCCTCCTCGGATAGGCGATCCTGGGAAATTATGTAGTCAAACAGCTCTCCTCCGGGGCAATACTTCAATAACAACAGAGACATGCAGGTATGATTACTACTGACAAAAATCACTTCAGAGGAATTACAACAAAAAATTATACTTAACTCAGAGATATCTTTAATTCAACTTATAGGCAAGGGAACCAAGTGAAGAATAGTCAAAAATACACTGTCACGATCAAACAGGTCAACAATTACTCCAGGACACAGAACAACAGCTCTTGGTCTCAAGCAGTTTGATGACCAGTAAGTAGAAGTAGAACCAACTAACACTGTGATTTTTTTTTTAATGTTTATTTTATTTTTGAAAGAGAGAGAGCACATGCACACGCAGGCAGGGGAGGGGCAGAGAGAAGAAGACAGAGGATCCCAAGCGGGCTCTGCACTGGCAGCACAGAGCCCAAAATGGGGCTCAAACTCATGAACTGTGAGATCATGACCTGAACTAAAGTCAGATGCTTAACAGACTGAGCCACCCAGGCACCCCCTGACACTGTGATTTTTAAGTTCACTCAGGGTTTTATATTTTTATAGCAAAGTATTAAAACCCATTCTCATCTTAATGCACTCATATTTAGTGTAGTTCCCTAAAACAAAAACAATTTTAAAAAAGCACAATTTTTTAAAGATTTTTTTAAAGATTTTATTTTTAAGTAATCTCTATACCCAATGTAGGCCTCAAACTCACAACCCCAAGGTTAAGAGTCACATGCTCTACCACCTGAGCCAGCCAGGTGCACCCTAGAAGCAATTATTGCTTTTCCATCCTGAAGACCAGAGATTTTTAGTCTGTACCAGAAGGAGCCCAGTTCTACAGAGGTTCATAAGAAGCTACAGGAGAAGAGGTACCAGAATATTAAGTTCTAAGTTTTCTATCCTGTCTCAGAGCAACTCTACCTTTCTGTAAACTGGGGTTTCCCTTCAAGATTTCATTTCACCTTAGCAGTACCAATTAAAATCACAGATATCTATAGCTTTTGACCTCATAGTTCCACATTTAGAAAATGTTCCTACAGATATACTCTAATATCAAAAGCGATACTCTTTGGGAGTGCCTGGGTGGCTAAGTCGGTTGAGCGTCAGACTCTTGATTTCAACTCTGGTCATGATCCCAGGGTCATGGGATCAAGTCCTGTGTCAAGCTCCATGCTGAGTGTGGGGCCTGCCTGGGATTCTCTCTTTCTCTTTCTCTCTCCCCCCCCCCCCCCCCGTACCCCTCTCCTCTGCTCCTGCCCTCTAAAAATAAAACAAATCTTTAAAAAAGGATACACTTTCAAGATTACCCACTGCAGCAGTATTGTCTCGTAACAAAGCCTGGAAACAACCCAAATATGCTCACACTATTTAAATTCCATTATAAAATGGAATTCTATGCAGCCATAAAAAAAAAGGAAGCTCTTTACAAACTGATATGAAACAATCTCCAGTATTAAGTGAAAAAGCAAGATATAAAAGAGTATACATTGATACAGTGACTTGCAAAAAGCATTATGCTGAACAAAAGAAACCAAACACAAAAGAGTACAGACTGTATGATTCTATTTATATCAAGTTCTACAACAGGTAACACTAACCTATGGTGACCAAAATCAAATCATTGGTCATTGAGAAGTACAGTGGGCAGGTAGGGTTATAGGGATTAACTTCAAAGGGTCAGGAGAAAACTTTCGGGCATAATGGGTACGTTTTATCCCTAGGCTAGGGTGGGAAGTACATAGATGTCTACCTTTTTCAAACTGTATACCTAATGTGTGCATTTTAGCATATAAAAATTATACCTCAATTTTTTAAATGCTATCCAATAAGATTTATACAAACAGCCTACTTTATATACACAAATAAAGAAATGCAAAATGAAGTGAAACAAAAACATTAAAAACCTCTACAAATATACACAGATGGTCTCCAAGCTAAAATGTTAAGTGCATTAAAAAAAAAAACAAGGTACAGAATATTATAGTAGGCAACCACTTGTGTGACAGAAACTAATAAGCCACCTATATATATATAGGTGTGTGTATATTTCTATATATATGAAAACACACAGATGTACGTATTCACACACACCTAAAATACATGTAGGGATTTGTATGTAAGTACAGTTGACCTTTGAACAACACAGGGGTTGGCGGTGCTGACCATTCTCACAGTCAAAAATCTGCATGTAACTTTTTTTTAAATTTTAATTCCAGTATAGTTAACATATATGTTACATTGGTTTCAGATGTAGGATGTAGTGACTCAACAATTCCAAACATTACTCAGTGCTCATCAGGATACAGTACTCTTAATCTCTTTCATCTGTTTCACCCCACCCCCCCCCCCCCTCCCCCCACCTCCCATCTGGTAACCATCAGTTTTTCTCTGTAGTTAAGAGGGGCACCTGGGTGGTTCAGTCAGTTAAGTGTCTGACTCTTGATTTCAGCTCAGGCCATGATCTCACAGTTTGTGAGTTCAAGCCCTGCATCAAGCTCCATGCTGACAGTGCAGAGCCTGCTTGGGATTCTCTCTCTCCCTCTCTCTCTCTGCCCCTCCCTCACTTGTTCTTTCCTTCTCTCAAAATAAATAAATCTTTTTAAAAAGTGTTTTTTGGTTTGTCTCTTTTTTGTTCGTTTCTTAAATTCCACGAGCGAAATCATATGGTATTTGTCTTTCTCTGACTTATTTCACTTAGCATTATACTCTTTAGATCCATCCAGGTTGTAGCAAATGACAAGATTTCATTTTTTATGGCAGAATAATATTCCACAGTGTGTGTGCGCGTGTGGTGTATGTGTGTGTACATACACATACCATATATTCTTTTTCCATTCATCTATCAATGGACACTTGGGCTGCTTCCATAATTTGACTACTATAAATAATGCTGTAAAATAGGGGTGCATATATCTTTTTGAATTAGTGTTTTCATATTCTTACGGTAAGTACCCAATAGTGGAATTACTGGATCATATGGTAGTTCTATTTTTAAATTTTTTATATATGCATATAACTTTTGACTCCCTGAAATTTAACTATTAAAAGACTACTGTTGACAGGAAGCCTTACCAATAACATAAACAGTCAATTAATACATATTTTATATGTTACATGTATTATACACTATATTCTTATAATAAAGCAAGCTGGAAAAAAGAAACACATAAGGAAGACAAAATACATTTACAATACCATACTGAAAAAAATCTGTGTATAAGTGGACTCTTATAAACGAGGTTCCAGAGAGATCCTTTGGTCCCTCTTACCGTTAAGGACACAGCAAGAAGGTGCCAGCTATGGATCAGGAAGAAGGCCCTCACGTGACCATGCCAGACCCTTAATTTTGGAATTCCCAGCTTTCAGAACTATGAGAAATAAATTTCTGTTGTTCATAAGCTACTCAGTCTGTGATATTTGTTATAGCAGCCCAAGTGGACTAAGACAGAAACCAAATACCTTTCAGTCTCTAGACCATACTACTAACCTCAAGAACCATGAATATTTTGTTGGCTGTCTCCAGCACATGGTAGAGTTGACATATATGCTGATGTCTCAAGTTCTTCAAGGCCTCAATCTCCGTTTTGATCCGGGGCAAATCACTCTGTGACAAAACACAGTACATGAGCAATAAACCTATTTTGGAAGTGCTCCAAGCACCAATAACAAAAGCTTTAATACTGAGTAGCAAAAGCAACCAATAGCCAAATTGTTCAACAGCACAGAAAAATACAAAAAAATTATCTGTGTGTACATAAAGAAAGGCCTTGAGGGTTTTATGAAAGATAGTTTGATGTGGGTGAATAATACAATGTCCAGAAAAATCAAAACAGTCTCAGAACCCCTTAGGTTAGCATTCCAGGGGGATGCCTGGATGGCTCAGTCAGTTAAGCTTCCAACTCTTGATCCTGGCTCAGGTCATGATCTCTCAGTTTGTGAGATTAAGCCCTGATTTGGGCTCTGTGCTGGCAAGTGTGGGACCTACTTGGGATTCTCTCTTTCTTTCTCTCTGTTACCTCCCTGGCTTATGCGCACACACTCTGAAAATAAATGAATACATAAACTTAAAAAAAAATTGAAGGAGAGCCTGAATTGTCAGTTGACGGATTATTAGAAATAATTTCTGATTCGGTCACTGTATTTTGGCATATAATTTGGAAGTAGTTCAAAGAATTGAGGGACACTGCTGTACTAGAACTCCTCACATTCTCTCTGACTTATTTATTCATGTTAATCAACACTTACATCCTTAAAAATAAAAAATAAGAAAAAAATAAAAGTAAATAGATATGAACACTTGATGTTAAATTCTGTCTCGTTCCAACAAGGGAGTCCAAAAAAAAGTCCTATGTGTCTAACTAAAAAATCTTACTTTATTAAAATCTTCACTAAATTAAAAAATGTTACTTTTTATGTTTGATAATTACCAACATTTATAAAATGTTTGTGTTGTTTTACTCAGTGGTACACTACTAATAATTATAATGCTAACTCAATCCACAAGAAAAAAAATGTTTAACACTCAGATTTTTGGTTAGAGAAAAAAATAATTTTTTTACTGTTTTCTAATTTATCTTCAAAAAAAAGAAACAGTGGTGCCTAGGTTGCTCAGTCAGTTAGGTTAAGTGTCAGACTTCCGCTCAGGTCATGATCTCGCAGTATTTGGGTTTGAGCCCTGCATTAGGCTCTATGCTGACAGCTTGGAGCCTGGAGCCTGCTTCATATTCTGTCTCCCTGTCTGTCTGTCTGTCTCTCTCTCTCTGCCCCTTCCCTGCTCACACTGTCTCTCTCAAAGACAAATAACATTAAAAAAAAATTTTTTTTAAACAAAAAGAAGAAACAGCCACAGATACATACAAAGAGACTAGTAAATTCTCAGCAGGAGACCAAAACTAAGAAACCAAATGATATGAGCAACAATAAAAAAATTAGAAACAAAAGACCACTCAGGGTGACTTCAAACACTAGAAAGGGTTTAATAGGCCCAAAAGACCATCAAAAGAGACCCATCTTCCCTTAATATAAAAACAATAAACTTTATGTACATTAAAACCAAAACCACATATTGAATGAGCTGTTTCAGGAGGTAACAATCAGCCCAGTCCTGGAAACACCCATGTATATGAGCAAGAGGCTGATTACAAAAAGGACTTAATGATATAACTTCGAACGTCAATTTGAATAAAATTCTAGAACTCACAACTATCTATCATAAAAGAGATCAACACTTAGTAAGGGGATCGTGAGAAGGTACAGGAGATATTAATATCCAGAAACACCTGTAATACTATGAAACATCTGTAGGAAAATGGACTCCACAGACCAGATTATGTACCATGGCCTGGCATTAAAATTAAGGACATGGGGCGCCTGGGTGGCTCAGTCGGTTAAGCGGCCGACTTCGGCTCAGGTCATGATCTCGCGGTCTGTGAGTTCGAGCCCCGCGTCGGGCTCTGTGCTGACAGCTCAGAGCCTGGAGCCTGTTTCAGATTCTGTGTCTCCCTCTCTCTGACCCTCCCCCGTTCATGCTCTGTCTCTCTCTGTCTCAAAAATAAATAAACGTTAAAAAAAAAAAAAAATTTTTTTTTTTTTTAAATTAAGGACAAAGTAACCCCTTCGCCAGATTACTTTTTAAAACCAGAGATTTATACATAACTTGCAATCTAAAAAAGCCCAACAAGCTATAGAAAGATCATTCTAATGAAAGTAGTAACTAGAACATAGAGCAAATTCAGGTTTTAATTTACAAAACTGATCTATAGATATTTTTTAAATAATTTTAACTTACCCCTAGTGCATTTTTATCCATGATTTTTATAGCTACCATTTCTCCAGTGAGGATATGGCAGGCAAGTTTGACCTTTGCAAAGCCACCTAAGTATAGAAAAATGTGTTACGAAGAGATAAGCAAGAGTAACCTAAAATCATCATCAGAGCAACCTGAGGACTCAGGCACAAATACCTCTCCACATGCTTTTATTTTATTTTTTTTAAGATTTTATTTTTAAGTAATTTCTACACCCAACATGGGGCTCAAACTGAACCCGAGATCAAAAGTTGCATGCTCTGAGCCAGCCAAGTGCCCCTCCATATGCTTCTAAAAAGCTCTATCAATCCATATTTTCCTGGAAGTTTGTGGCTCTTTCTTCCTGTCGTTTCCAAAGCACTAGCCATGACTTTAACCTCTCCTCATCCGATGTCTAGCTGAAGATTTTTACCATGATAGAATCTTTAACTTTGTAATGAAGAAGTAGGAAAACAGAATTCACTGTTTAGAAATTTGCTTTACAAGTAACATTGCAAATAAATTTGCTTTATAATTAAAACTGCTACAACACAATATAAAGTTGTTGAGATAAAAGACAATGAGAAACATCTACTGTTTTAAAACTGGATCAGGGGGCGCCTGGGTGGCTCAGTCGGTTAAGCCTCCGACTTCAGCTCAGGTCACGATCTCATGGTCCGTGAGTTCGAGCCCCGCATCGGGCTCTGGGCTGATGGCTCAGAGCCTGGAGCCTGCTTCCTATTCTGTGTCTCCCTCTCTCTCTGACCCTCCCCCGTTCATGCTCTGTCTCTCTCTGTCTCAAAAATTAAAAAAAGTTAAAAAAAACTGGATCAGGGGCGCCTGGGTGGCTTGGTCGGGTTAAACGTCCGACTTTGGCTCAGGTCATGATCTCACAGTCTGTGAGTTCGAGCCCCGTGTCGGGCTCTGTGCTGACAGCTCAGAGCCTGGAGCCTGTTTCAGATTCTGTGTCCCCCTCTCTCTCTGCCCCTCCCCTGTTCACGCTCTGTCTCTCTCTGTCTCAAAAATAAACATTAAAAACAAAAATTAAAAAATAAATAAATAAAACTGAATCAAAAGGATATGATTTTTCAAAACTGGATCAAATGCTAGATAAATGTCTACACTTTGGTATCTAAAACAAACTGCCAATTTCATATTTTGAAAAAGAAGCTCCTGGGGCACCCAGGCAGCTCAGTCAGTTAAGCATCTGACTTTGGCTCAGGTCATGATTTCACAGTTTGTGAGTTCAAGCCCCATGTTGGGCTCTCTGCTGTCAGCATAGAGCCTGCTTCATATCCTCTGACCCCCTCTCTCTGCCCCTCGCCCCCCTCTCAAAAATAAATAAACATTAAAAATAAATAAATAAAAAGAAGCTCTGGAGGTCCCTGCTATGGTCTTCCCCATCTCAGTAAATGGCAACTCAACATTTTCCAAAAACCTGGAAGCCATCCTTAGCCCTTCTCTTTTGTATCCCACTACATACCCAACCCATTAACAAATCCCACTGGCTCTGTCTTCAAAATACATCAGTCGTTACCTTGAGGGAAAACAGACAGGTATTGACTAGAAATCTGTCTTGATCGGAGCATGGAACATATAGGTGGACGTGTTTGTAAAACTCCATCAAGTGGCGCCTGAGTGGCTCTGTTGGTTAAGCATCCAACTCTGATTTTGGCTCAGGTCATGATGCCACGATTTGTGAGACTGAGTCCCCCAGCACAGAGCCTGCTTGGGATTCTCTCTCTCCCTCTCTTTCTCCCCTCCCCTGTGCGCACACGCACATGGTCTCTCACTCTGTCTCTCTCAAAATAAACAAACATTAAAAAAAAAAACTCCAGGGGCGCCTGGGTGGCTCAGTCGGTTAAGCGTCCGACTTCGGCTCAGGTCACGATCTCGCGGTCCGTGAGTTCGAGCCCCGCGTTGGGCTCTGTGCTGACTGCTCAGAGCCTGGAGCCTGTTTCAGATTCTGTGTCTCCCTCTCTCTCTGACCCTCCCCCGTTCATGCTCTGTTTCTCTCTGTCTCAAAAATAAATAAAGGTTAAAAAAAAAATTAAAAAAAAAAAAAACTCCATCAAGACTAATGCACTTTGCATATTTTACCGTTATACTTCAACAAATTAAAACACATATACGTACAGAATCACACCCCTTTCACTACTTTCACTGCTATCACCCTCATCCAAGTCACCATATTCTCTACCATCACTCACCTGAATTAATGCAATAATCTCTTAACATATCTCTGCTTCTACCCCTGCCTTTCCCAACTAATCTTTTCACAGCCAAGCAGCTAGAGTGACCCTTAAAAACAAAGGTCAGGGGTGCCTGGTTGGCTCAGTTGGTTAAGCGTCTGACTTTGGCTCACATCATGATCTCACACTCCATGAGTTCGAGCCCTGCATCGGGCTCTGTGCTGATAGCTCAGAGCCTAGAGCCTGCTTTGGCTTCTGTGTCTCCCTCTCTCTCTGCCCCTCCCTCACTCACACTGTCTCTGTCTCAAAAATAAAATTAAAACATAAAAATTTTTTTAAAAAAAGAAAAAAGCAGAAACAAAGGTCAGATAGATCATTCCTTGGCTCAAAACTCTCCAGTGATTTTTATTCTAAATAAAATGACCTACGAGGGCCCTGCTACTATTCTCCTCTCTTGCTCTACTTTTTCTTTCTAAAGTAAGTTGAAGAATTTTAAAACTACACAGGTTAAACTGAAAAGCTCATGACTGCCCAAATGCACTATTATTCTCAAATAGTTGATCTGTCCTCTGCCTCCAGGAAAAAAAAAAAGATTACCTGTCCCAACAGTTTCATATAATTCATAGTATTTGAGAAGTTCATCATAATCTTTCATAGTCCTCCTGGAAGTTTCTACAAAATTACAAAAGGAACCTGTAAGACAGAAATAGTACATGACCAAAAAAGGAACTACTATGAGATTACCTTATAAGTGCAAATATAAATAAGTCTTAGGCATATAAATGATACCAAAAAAAACCTGATTTACTATATGGTAAAAAACAAACAAACAAACAAACAAACAAAAAACCTGGATTCCTATCTCATACTACACATAAAAATCAATTCTAGATCAAGCAAAGACTTATATATGCAAGATAAATTTTAAAAAATTTTTAAAGAATATTGTCATGATTTCAGGACAGAAGAGAATCTTTTAAACAAAGTGTTAATCGTAAAAAAAAATAAATGTTAAAATTAAGAACTTTTGCCCATCTAAAGACATCCTTAAAAAAAAAGAAAATCATAAATGTGAGAAAATATTTGTAACACTTATAAACAATGGGTTTTTATCCAGAACATACTATATACAATATAGAAGGCAACCCAAAAGAAAAAATAAGCAAATGAAATAAAAAGCATTTCATAAAGAAACACAAAGGACCAATAAAAACATGAAAAAACATTCAATTTTATTAGTTATCAGGGAAATGCAAATTAAGATTCCAATGATATACAATTTAAAAAATATATGAGATACATATTTTATTGCTATGCTCAACTTATGTGTGTTACATATACAGTTGATCCTCGAACAATGAAGGGGTAAAGGGCACCAACTCCCTTGCAGAGTTGAAAATCCACATATAACTTTTGACTACCCTAAAACTTAACTACGAACAGCCTACTGTTGACAGGAAGCCCTATCAATAACATAGTTAATTAGCACATATTTTGTATTTCATATGCATTATATACTATACTCTCACAATAAAGTAGGCTAGAAAAAAGAAAATTTATTAAGAAAATCATAAGGGGCATGTGGGTGGCTTAGTCAGTGAAGTGTCCAACTCTTGATTTTGGCTCAGGTCATGATCTCAAGGTTCATGGGATCAAGCCCCATGTGGAGCTCTGTGCTCTGTGTAGAGCACAGAGCCTGCATGAGATTCATTCATTCTCTCTCTCTCTCTCTCTCTCCCCCACCTCCTGCTCACATGCACTCTCTCTCTCTCAAAATAAATAAATAAACTTAAAAAAAAAAAAAAGAAAATCATAGGGAAGAGAAAATACATTTACAGTATTGTACCCTATTTACCAAAAAAAATCCATGTATAAGTGGATTCACAAATTTCAAAATCATGTTGTTCAGGGTCAGCTATACTTTCAAGAATGTAACAAAAAATATATAAAAATTAGTTGTAAAAACGTCTTTGGTAGATATTGTTTGATTGATTGTTTGGTAGAATTGATTGATTGTTGAAAATAAGGTAGAATTTAAAAAAAAAAAACAAGGACAAGTAGGGCCCTATTGTGTACATGACTGCATAAGGTCACACTCTTATCAGCTTTGTCTTATTTGTGGAAGATATGCTCTTAGTTGGTTTTAACTAGAGATTAGCAGTATCTGACAGAAGTGCTACTGCAATCAGACTGTCAACCCTGAATTTTTGTTTATTCATTTATCATACAGATGTGTTTACTGAGCACCTACACTGTGCCAGACCTGCGCTTTGCACTAAGCCTTAAAATGCAGAAGGAAAGAAAGGTGGTTCCTGCCCTCATGAATCTCACATTCTAGTGGAAAAGACAGTAAGCAAATAATTAAAATTTGTCATAAATACTGGGAAAGAAATAAGCAACAATGGTGAGAATGGGTTGCTGAGATGGTAATATTTAAGTCAAGATTCGATTCAAAGGATGAAAAGTGAGAAAAAGAAAATCAGCCCTCAGGCAATCAAATTGGAGGTGGTTAAAATAATAATCCTTTCTTACATTGATTGCTGTTTTCTCATCCATGACATCCTCCCACCTCTTGCTTCCTAAGATACCCACGTGCTGAAATGCCCCAGCTCTTTGACAGTATCCATTCTAAAACGGGTTCTTGTTTCCCTAATCCTTTCTTAAAATCACCACCATAAACTCAGATCCTAGAAGGCCCTTCTCAATCCCTAGTAAGTATGGTTTCTCTTGCTGCAGCAAGCTTACTACACCTAATATTTTTTACTACAGATGTGTTCTTAGTGGTTTTTGGTCGACAGACTTTAACAGGAGTCATTAGCCCAAAAAGAATGAGAAGATGAGCACTGGGAAAAGAGGGAATTTTAGGTGCAAAGATTCCAGGGAAAAAAAAAAAAAGCTGACATGTACTGAACTGAAACTGCTTTTAGAGGTCCCAGCAAATGGAAATGCAGATTTGGAGCAGGGACAATGGGTTAGCCACATGAAAAAAAAAGAATACTGGATCTCTCTCTCACACCACACACAAAATCAGTTACAGTTAGTATAAAGACTTAAAAGTGAAAGACAAATCTTTAAAATGCAGACAGCTAAGGTCTTGCCCACACCAGACCTATATCTAGGAGTGGGAAAAGGCAGAAAGAAACGGAAAAGTAAGAATTAAAAGAATACCGTTTCATAGAAGCCAAGAAGGAAGAAAAAGGTAAAACAGTAAAAGATAATTTCTAGGAAGCAGATTTCTAAAATTTTCTAAAAGTGCACATTTATATATAGGTCAAGTCCTAGGACATGAGTTTTGGTGTTGCAAAGTGGAGCTTTCATTATGAGTAGACATGGGGTAAAAGATCTCTGAACCTACAGAGAAATGGTTTCTTTAAGGGACTCTCCTTTCCAGAGGGTGGTATGGAAGGACAGGACTAGGGATTTCACCTTGGGAGGAGATGCCCTGACACCCCTTAGAAAGCCAAGCAGGAATCAGAAGGCCCAGGAAAGCAGAGATCACTGAGTCAGGCACAAAGAATGTCCCATCTAGGCCAGCACAGCACACCAGGACTCTAAAGTTCACAAAGGGGTTTGAAGCCAATGCCCAGCTAGAGATGAAATCCTCCCTTTGCCTGGCCTCACCCCTATGCACAAATCTCCCTTGGTGACCTAGCAGTGGAGTAGCTGTGACAGAATAGGGTTCAGGATCCTCAGACCCATTCTCGCTAACATTTCAAAAAATTAAGTGAGTACATGCATATCCAACTGGGACTTGCGAAGCAAGTTCCACCTGGAAACTTCATTACTGCCTCTCAGTAGTGGACACCTGGTATTGGCGCTCATTTCTAGAACCAGATAGTCTCCCTTCACTGACAGGCAGACCTCTAGCAAGCCACCGAAGGCTCAGATTGATGGGTGGCCAGCACCATGTTCACTACCTTCACATTCTCTGTTCTTCATCCTGTCTCACCCAGAGCTGAGTGGCCAGCATGTTACTAAGCCTTAATAATGGTCATGACTTTGGAAGATCTAGAATGCACGTTCAACCTCAGAAGTGTGGTAAGTTTATAAAAGAAAAGGAGAGGGGTGATTGGGTGGCTCATTTGGTTGAGCGTCCAACTTCAGCTCAGGTCATGATCTCCCGGTTGCCAAGTTCGAGCCCCATGTCCCGCATTGGGCTCTGTGCTGACAGCTCAGAGCCTGGAGCCTGCTTTGGATTCTGTGTGTGTCTCTCTCTCTCTGCCCCTCCCCCGCTCATGCTCGCTTGCTGTCTGTCTCAAAAATAAAATAAACATTAAAAAAAAATTTTAGATGGGGCGCCTGGGTGGCTCAGTCGGTTGGGCGTCCGACTTCAGCTCAGGTCAGGATCTCGCGGTCCGTGAGTTCGAGCCCCGCATCGGGCTCTGGGCTGATGGCTCAGAGCCTGGAGCCTGCTTCCAATTCTGTGTCTCCCTCTCTCTCTGACCCTCCCCCGTTCATGCTCTGTCTCTCTCTGTCTCAAAAATAAATTTAAAAAAGTTAAAAAAAAAAAATTTAAAAAAAAATTTTAGAAAAGGAGGTCCTTAACACAGTGAGGATAGGCATCTTCTTAAATCAAAGTAGAGAAAAAACTGAATGAAATAATCAAAAAAAGCCCAGGAGCCTCAAAGGATATTTTTTCAAAGATCCTTTTAAATCTCCTTTTAAAATGCATAAAGCACTCTGATTCCATGAATCATTTTACTTAGAGATAAAAGATAAATTATGGTCAGTGAGTAAAAAGCCTTCAAAAATTTGGTCAGTGAACAAAACGCTATAGCAGAAGCTCTGGAAAGGAAATTCAAACTCAAGAAAAAACATCAGCCTTAAAAAAAAAAATAGTTTTAATTTCAATGTCAAAGCTATTATAGCAAGAAAGATAAAGATCATGGGCAAAAGACATTCTGATCCAATAAAGAGTAGCCATTTCCTAGGAAGAGACGGCACTGGACCAACTTAATAAGCAGACTGAATTTTTAATCTAGCTGAACCTGCATGAATGGGGTAGGGCAACAGAAGAAGCAGTCAGGCCACAGTAAAGTTGGGGATATACAAAGGAACTTTTTTTTAGTTTATTTATTCATTTTGAGAGAGAGACAGAGAGCACAAGCAGGGGAGGGGCAGAGATTAAGAGAGACAGAATCCCAGCAGGCTCTGCACCATTAGCAGAGAGCCAGGCTCAAACTCACAAACCACAAGATCATGGCCTGAGCTGAGATCAAGAGTCAAAGCCACCCAGGTGCCCCCACAATGGAACAGTTCTTCCACTGGAGTGGCAAGTTACTTCAGGCAAGGAGATATCACAGTGATCATATTTATTCTCACTGGCACCTAAGGCACAGGATAAAATATATCCTTAACAGCAGTACAAATTAAGAAATCTTTTAAAGAGTATTTGTCAGTGGGGCAAAGATGGGAATGAAGTGGAACCACCCCAAAAAGGCAGGAAACATAGGAACTAAGAAATTTCAAAACAGGCAACAACAGCAGTAAAGGTATAGTCAACATAAAAAAATCTTTGGGCTCCTGGGGTGCCTGGACTGGCTCGGTCAGTAAAGCATGCGACTCCTGATCTCACAGTTGTGAATCTGAGCCCCACAGTGGGTGTAGAGATTACTTAAAAATAAAATCTTTAAAAAAAAAAAGAAAGGAAAGAAAAAGAAAGGAAATCTTTGGGATCTTCATGAGGGAGAGGACAAAGAGCAGATTAGAAATGGGGGAAGGTCAGGTTATAAATCTGTTTACAAAGTTGCCTGCTATAAAAGTAGACAATCAGGTTCATTAGAGAGCAAAGCCCAACTAATACTGGGTATTGAGAACACATGGGTTAAAGAGGAAACACAAAGAGACATTTCAAAGCCTAAAGACAAAGAAATGGAAATGGGCAAAAGCTTCACAAAGTATAAGAATCCTACTTGCCACCACTGCCCATATCTAAATTCCATATAAAGGACTGGGCGATTCCAATTGCCATGCTCAAAAGGAGAAAATCATTTGTATGATGTTGAAAGGCACATCCCCCGATGAGGAATATAAGAATTCACCATTAACTTTTAATAGATTTCTCCCAAGTGAGTTTTGAACTTCCAGGTCATGGCCTCGAGTCAACTAGCAGAGATCAACTTGTGCCAATTTAAGATGGAACCACGCACCTTCTCTTTCTCTTTCCTTTTTATCTACTCCCCCCACCCTCCTATTACACCATGCTTTTGGATGAGTAATACAAACGTGGGCCTAAATTATATCTACTGAATCCAGGGATCATCATTTTGGCTGCTTTTGGAAGAAAACTGGTGTTTGCGTTGCAAACTGCTTTAATGACAACAGATTTTACTTGGTTTTTAAATTTTGTGGATGTGGAGCTGGTTGCAAATATTCTTAAGTGCCCTGTTTATCCTCAAAAGTTTGGAAATATACAACACAAGAAGAACAGGGCTGGAGGAACCCAATTCTGTAGCTGCTTAAAGGAGATGTATGATCAATGTGGAAGGCAGCCTCTCACCTGTGGATAATGAAGAAAACTAGACTCCAATCAGTTACCTGAACGTCCTCTGAGTGTGACTAAATAGAAGAACTGGGGGCATAAGCAATTGGGATGTTGCACTTCCCTGAGGAAACAAGCACTGCTTAGATAATAGGTTTATTATTAAATTTTATAGAAGAGCAACAAATTAGGGGCAATTTCCTACTAATAGTATTATTTGGGCTATGCTATTACTTGCTGGGTAATACGTTTACTTCATCTATGAGCTTGGTAAGATACTGATGCTGAAGATCTTTCAAATGAGAAGTAGAATACCGAACAGCTTATAATGTGGCCTTGTAATTGATACATTTAACATCCTGTCTTGCTCCCTTGCATTGGCTTCTGAGAGCACCAACGAAGAGGCGTTCATTCCTAAAGACGTTCAGGGACTCATTTGCCCATCTGGTGGGTCCACAGTAGATACGGAGGAAAGATAGATCCACTGGTGAAACAAGCCCGTGAGGGTATAGTAAAGGAGTTTCTGATTTCTCCCAAACAACATAGTAAACAGAAACCAAAATATGAACAAAAAAGGGAAAACTGGCTTCTAAGCAAAACTCCAGGTACCTCTGAAACCCACCGCCACTTTACCCCGTTTCACCACCAAAGAGAAATACCAAAGGTAAAGCTCAAGTACGATTATTCACCCAAGGTGCTTGCTTGGGACGCTCGCCTCTAGTTGTTTCCCTTTTCCCCACCGGTTTCTTGGTGGTGCTGCTCCTTTTACTGCTTTGGCAGTCAGGGCATAACCCTTTTTGCGCGAGCCTCTTAAGCCACTACTTTGGGAAGGCGAAGGAAGAGGAAGGATTTGGACTCTGAAAAGGGGGTGGTAACACACAACACATTTCCTTTTGAACTGCACTGCCCCAGTAAACTGGGTTGTACGAACAGAATTAATTTGGAACCCTTCCTTCAACTTCTTTTCGCGGAGACAGGGTCACGGAAACGTGGCAGGCATGGAAATTCACAACTCTCGCAGTCTCCTCAGCGGCAAACGCTTTGCCTGCACCTCAGTAACCCTGAGGTAGGTAGGATCATTATCCCCACTCACAAAGGAGAAAACTGGGGCGTCGGAAAGGCTGACTATATCAACCGGGAAGTGGGTTCGCAAGTGAGGTTCCGGGGAAATTCTCCAGTCTCCGGAGAGCCAAGAACAAGCCAGGCTCGCGCCGCCACTCCCCCACGCCGCGCATAGCTCCGACCCTGGCCCTCATCTACGGCGGGAGACACTGACCTGAGGGGCAGAGGGGTGGAGAGCCGGGGGGGCGGGGCCGGGTGGAAGCACACAGGAGGCGGCCAGCAGTCCCGACCGAAGCAGCGAGCGCCCAGAGCCCCTGGTAAGCTTTGGAATCGTCTAGCTCTGGCCGCTTCCGCCCGCCAAGGAAATCAAAACTCCCGGGCCGGAAGGGGCGGGGCGGGGCGCGGCGGGGGCGCGCGCGGCTCCGGGAGCGGGTGAGGCGGGGACGCGCGGGCGCGCTCTAACCGGGACCGGAAGGGCTGGGCAGGGAACCGGGCGGCCAGTTTTTCTCCGGCTAGGCGAGGCTCTGTGACGTGACGTCTTGGTCTTCAGACGGGGTACGCCTTCACCGGAGGGTATGTAAAGAGTCTGCAGGGGGCGTGGACGTGCAAAGTTTCCACATAATTCTACCTTCTTACGCCCTGCTTCCTAAAATTGATCTGCAGAGAAGTCGCTGGTCTTAATGGTTATCATTTCGTCCTCCCCTTGCCTAGTGGCCCTTCTCTCACCCATCAAATACTAGTATACTCTCACCTCTCCAAATCACACTAAAATGTATTGCCACCAGGTGTAAAACCCTCAGGGGCCAAATTAATTGTCCTTTAAGTTATTATGGGTCCCAAAATCACTAACCCAGCATCACACTGGAAATCTTTCTTAATACAGTTCACTATCTGGTCATTATTTATGTGATTTTCATTGCTGTGTGAATTACAATGGTAATGGTAACTCTATCTGGAAGAAAAAATTAAAAATATAGCCACAGGAAAGAACATTAAGTATAAATTCGCATAGGGATGCCTGGGTGGCTCGGTGGGTTAAGCGTCCGACTTCGGCTCAGGTCATGATCTCACAGTCCGTGAGTTCGAGCCCCGCGTCGGGCTCTGTGCTGATGGCTCAGAGCCTGGAGCCTGTTTCAGATTCTGTGTTTCCCTCTCTCTCTGCCCCTCCCCTGTTCATGCTCTGTCTCTCTCTGTCTCAAAGATAAATAAACGTTAAAAAAAATTAAAAAAAAAAAAATTCCCATATGCATTTTTAAAAAAAAATTTTAATGTTTATTTTTGAGAGAGAGAGAGGACAGAGTGTGAGTGGGGGAGGGGCAGAGAGAGAGGGAGACACAGAATCCAAAGCAGCCTCCAGGCTCAGCTGTCAGCACAGAGCCCAGCGCTGGGCTTGAGCTCGGGAACTGTGAGATCATGACCTGAGCCGAAGTCTGCTGCTTAACTGACTAAGCCACCCAGGTGCCCCTGCATATGTATTTTTAAAATAGACCTGACTTTTAGAGCAGTTTTAGGTTCACAGGAAATTTGAGGGGCTCCTAAACACCTGCTCCCACGCATGCATAGCCACCCCCATTATTAATATCCCTCATCAAATCACCAAAGTGGTACATTTGTTCCAACTGATGAACCTACATTGACACCCAAAGACCATAGTTCATATCAGGGTTCCCTCTTGGTGTGTACATTTTATGAGTTTAGACAAATGTATAATGACATGTATCCACCATTATAGTATCATACAGAGTAGTTTCACTGCCCTAAAAATTCTCTGCTCTACCTGCCTATATATAATATATATGTGTACAATATACAACATATATTGTATATATGATATATATTATTTTACTTATATTGTATATGCCTATTTTACTTCATTGTGGTAACATATATACAATATATATGTGTACAATATATATAACATATTGTACAATATATGTGTGTGTGTGTGTATATATATATATATAGTATACATTATATATATCCAGCACTCTATTTTACTTCATTGCAGTAAAACATTATATATAGGGGCGCCTTGGGTGGCTCAGTTGGTTAAGCGTCCGACTTCGGCTCAGGTCACCATCTCCCAGTTTGTGAGTTCCAGCTCCGTGACAGGCTCTGTGCTGACACCTCAAAGCCTGGAGCCTGCTTCAGATTCCGCGTCTCCTCCTCTCTGTGCCCCTCCCATGCTCATGCTCTGTCTCTCTCTGTCTCTCAATAATGAATGTTAAAATTTTTTTTAAATTATGTACATAATATGTAATATATGTATAATTAATATAATTATATATAAATATATATGTGTGTACAATATATATGTGTACAATATATAATTTTTTTAACTTTAATTTTTAAAATTTATATCCAAATTAGTTAGCATATAATGAAACAATGATTTCAGGAGTAGATTCCTTAATGCCCCTTACCCATTTAGCCCATCTCCCCTCCCACAACCCTTCCAGAAACCCTCAGTTTGTTCTCCATATTTATGAATCTCTTCTGTTTTGTCCCCCTCCCTGTTTTTATATTATTCTTGTTTCCCTTCCCTTATGTTCATCTGTTTTGTCTCTTAAAGTCCTCATATGAGTGAAGTCATATGATTTTTGTCTTTCTCTGACTGACTAATTTCACTTAGCATAATACCTTCTAGTTCCATCCATGTAGTTGCAAATGGCAAGATTTCATTCTTTCTGATTGCCGAGTAATACTCCATTGTATATATACCACATTTTCTTTATCCATTCATCCATCGATGGACATTTGGGCTCTTTACATACTTTGCCTATTGTTGATAGTGCTGCTATAAACATGGGGGTGCATGTGTCCCTTGGAAACAGCACACCTGTATCCCTTGGATAAATGCCTAGTAGTACAATTGCTGGGTCGTAGGGTAGTTCTATTTTTAGTTTTTTGAGGAACCTCAATACTGTTTTCCAGAGTGGCTGCACCAGCTTGCATTCCCACCAACAATGCAAAAGAGATCCTCTTTCTCCGCATCCTCACCAACATCTGTTGTTGCCTGAGTTGTTAATGTTAGCCATTCTGACAGGTGTAAGGTAGTACCTCATTGTGGTTTTGGTTTGTATTTCCCTGATGATGAGTGATGTTGAGCATTTTTTCATGTGTCAGTTGGCCATCTGGATGTCTTTGGAGAAGTGTCTATTCATGTCTTTTGCCCATTTCTTCACTGGATTATTTGTTTTTTGGGTGTTGAGGTCGATAAGTTCTTTATAGATTTTGGATACTAACCCTTCATCTGATAAGTCATTTGCAAATATCTTCTCCCATTCTGTCGATTACATTTTAGTTTTCCTGATTGTTTTCTTTGCTGTGCAGAAGCTTTTTATTTTGATAAGGTCCCAGTAGTTCATTTTTGCTTTTGTTTCCCTTGCCTTTGGAGACGTGTTGAGTAATAAGTTGCTGCAGCCAAGATCAAAGAGCTTTTTGCCTGCTTTCTCCTTGAGGATTTTGATGGCTTCCTGTCTTAAATTGAGGTCTTTCATCCATTTTGAGTTTATTTTTGTGTATGGTGTAAGAAAGTGGTCCAGGTTCATTCTTCTGCATGTTGCTGTCCAGTTTTCCCAGCACCACTTGCTGAAGAGACTGTCTTTATTCCATTGGATATTCTTTCCTGTGTTGTCAAAGATTAGTTGGCCATAAGTTTGTGGGTCCATTTCTGGGTTCTCTCTTCTGTTCCATTGATCTGAGTGTCTGTTCTTGTGCCAGTACCATACTGTCTTGATGATTACAGCTTTGCAGTATAGCTTGTAGTCTGGGATTGTGATGCCTTCTGCTTTGGTTTTCTTTTTCAAGGTTGCTTTGGCTATTCGGGGTCTTTTCTGGTTTCATACAAATTTTAGGATTATTTGTTCTAGCTCTGGTGGGTTTTTTTTTTTTGCTGGTGTTACTTTGATAGGGATTGCGTTGAATATGTAGATTGCTTTGGGTAGTATTGACATTTTAACAATATTTGTTCTTCCTATCCAGGAGCATGGAATCTTTTTCCATTTCTTTGTGTCTTCTTCAATTTCTTTCATAAGATTTCTATAGTTTTCAGTGTATAGATTTTTCACCTCTTTAGTTAGATTTATTCCTAGGTATTTTATGTTTTTTTTGTGCAACTGTAAATGGGATTGAATCCTTGATTTCTCTTTCTGTCACTTCATTGTTGGCGTATAGGAATGCAACCGATTTCTGTGCATTGATTTTATATCCTGCAACTTTGCTGAATTCATGAATCAGTTCTAGCAGTTTTTTGGTGGAATCTTTTGGGTTTTCCATATGGAGTATCATGTCATCTGTGAAGAGTGAAAGTTTGATCTCCTCCTGGCCGATTTGGATGCCTTTTATTTCTTTGTGTTGTCTGATTGCAGAGGCTAAGACTTCCAATACTATGTTGAATAACAGTGGTGAGAGTGGACATCCCTGTCTTGTTCCTGACCTTAGGGGGAAAGCTCTCAGGTTTTCCCCATTAAGGATTATATTAGCATTGGGTCGTTCATATATAGCTTTTATGATCTCAAGGTATGATCCTTCTATCCCTACTTTCTTGAGGGTTTTTACCAAGAAGGTTTGCTGTATTTTGTCAAATGCTTTCTCTGTATCTATTGAGAGGATCATATGGTTCTTGTCCCTTCTTTTATTGATGTAATGAATCACATTGTTTTGTGGATATTGAACCAGCCCTGCATCCCAGATATAAATCCCACTTGGTCGTGGTGAATAATTTTTTTAATGTATTGTTGGATCCAGTTGGCTAATGTCTTGTTGAGGATTTTTGCTTCCATGTTCATCAGGGAAATTGATCTATAGTTCTTTTTAGTGGGGTCTCTGTCTGGTTTTGGAATCAAGGTAATGCTGGCTTCATAGAAAGAGTTTGGAAGTTTTCCTTCCATTTCTATTTTTTGGAGCAGCTTCAAGAGAATAGGTGTTAACTCTTCCTTAAATGTTTGGTAGAATTCCCCTGGAAAGCCATCTGGTCCTGGACTCTTGTTTTTTGGCAGATTTTTGATTACTAATTCAATTTCCTTACCGGTTATGAGTGTGTTCAAATTTTCTATTTCTTCCTGTTTCAGTTTTGGTAGTGTATATGTTTCCAGGAATTTGTCCATTTCTTCCAGATTGCCCATTTTATTGGCATATAATTGCTCGTAATATTCTCTTGTTATTGTTATTTCTGTTGTGTTGGTTGTGATCTCTCCTCTTTCATTCTTGATTTTACTTATTTGGGTCCTTTCCTTTTTCTTCTTGATCAAACTGGCTAGTGGTTTATCAATTTTGTTAATTCTTTCAAAGAACCATCTTCTGGTTTCATTGATCTGTTCTGGTTTTTTTTGGTTTCGATAGCATTAATTTCTGCTCTAATCTTTATTATTTCCTATCTTCTGCTGGTTTTGGGTTTTATTTGCTGTTCTTTTTCCAGCTCCTTAAGGCATAAGGTTAGGTTCTGTATCTGTGATCTTTCTTCCTTCTTTAGGAAGGCCTGGATTGCTATATACTTTCCTCTTATGACTGCCTTTGCTGGATCCCAGAGGTTTGGGGTTGTGGTGCTATTATTTTCAATGACTTCCATATACTTTTTAATTTCTTCTTTAACTTCTTGGTTAGCCCATTCATTCTTTAGTAGGATGTTCTTTAGTCTCCAAGTATTTGTTACCTTTCCAAATTTTTTTTTATGGTTGATTTCGAGTTTCATAGCATTGTGGTCTGAAAATATGCACAGTATGATCTCGATCTTTTTGTACTTACTTAGGGCTGATTTGTGTCCCAGTATATGGTCTGTTCTGGAGAACGTTCCATGTGCACTGGAGAAGAATGTATATTCCCCTGCTTTAGGATGAAATGTTCTGAATATATCTGTTAAGTTCATCTGGTCCAATGTGTCATTCAAAGCCATTGTTTCCTTGTTGATGTTTTGATTAGATGATCTGTCCATTGCTGTGAGTGGGGTGTTGAAGTCTCCTACTATTATGGTATTACTATCGATGAGTTTCTTTATGTTTGTGATTAATTGATTTATATATTTGGGTCCGTCCACATTTGGCGCATAAATGTTTACAATTGTTATGTCTTCTTGGCTATAGACCCCTTGATTATAATGCCCTTCTGCATCTCTTGATACAGGCTTTATTTTAAACTCTAGATTGTCTGATATAAGTATGGCTACTCTGGCTTTCTTGTGTTGACCATTAGCATGATAGATGGTTCTCCATCCCCTTATTTTCAATCTGTAGGTGTCTTTAGGTCTAAAGTGGGTCTCTTGTAAATAGCATATAGATGGATCTTGTTTTCTTATCCATTCTGTTACCCTATGTCTTTTGATTGGAGCATTGAGTCCATTGATGTTTAGAGTGAGTACTGAAAGATATGAACTTATTGCCAGTATGATGCTTGTAGAGTTGGAGTTTCTGGTGGTGTTCTTTGGTCCTTTCTAATCTTTTGTTGCTTTTGGTATTTATTTATTTATATATATATTTTTTTCATCTTTTCTCCCCTCAGAGAGTCCCCCTTAAAATTTCTTGTAGGGCTGGTTTAGTGGTCACAAACTCCTTTAATTTTTGTTTGTCTGGGAAACTTTTTATCTCTCCTATTTTGAATGACAGCCTTGCCAGATAAAGAATTCTTGGCTGCACATTTTTCCGATTCAGCACATTGAATATATCCTGCCACTCCTTTCTGGCCTGCCAAGTTTCTGTGGATAGGTTTGCTGCAAACCTGATCTGTCTTCCCTTGTAGGTTAAGGACTTTTTTTCCCTTGCTGCTTTCATGATTCTCTCCTTGCCTGAGTATTTTGTGAATTTGACTATGATATGCCTTGTTGATGGTCGGTTTTTGTTGCATCCAATGGGGGTCCTCTGTGCTTCCTGGATTTTGATGTCTTTGTCTTCCCACAGGTTAGGAAGGTTTTCCGCTATGATTTGCTCACATAACCCTTCTACCCCTATTATTCTCTCTTCCTCCTCTGGGACCCCTAGGATTCTGATGTTGTTCCTTTTTGATGAGTCACTTATTTCTCTAATTCTTAAATCATGCTCTTTTGCCTTAGTCTCCCTCTTTTTTCCTGCTTCATTATTCTCTATAAGTTTGTCCTCTATATCACTGATTCTCTGTTCTGCCTTGTCCATCCTTGCTGCCACCTCATCCATCCATGATTGCAGCTCAGTTATAGCATTTTTAATTTCCTTCTGGCTATTTTTTACTTCTTTTATCTCTGCAGAAAGGGATTCTAATCTATTTTTGACTTCAGCTAGTATTCTTATTATCATGATTCTAAATTCTGGTTCAGACATCTTGCTTGTATCTGTGTTGGTTAAATCCCTGGCTGTCATTTCTTCGTGCTCTTTCTTTTAGGGTGAATTCCTTCGTTTCGTCATTTTGAAGGGAGAAAAGGAATTAACGAGGTAGAAAAATTGAAATTAAAAAAATTAAAATTAAAAAATATTAAAAATTAAAAACACATACACAAAAATCGAATAGATGATGCTAGATCCTAGGTGTGTTTTGGTCTGGGTGTTGAAAGTGGTTTGACAGATTAGAGAAACGAAAAAAAAAAAAGGGAGGGGTAGAACAAAAAAAAGGAAATCATTTAAGAATTTGAAAAAATGAATACACTAAAGTAGACTAAAATGGATGATGTGGATAAAATAGAATTTGAAAAAATATACACAAAAGTAGAGAATATAGTAGAAAAAATTAAAGAAAAATATTTTTAATAAAAACTAAAAAGAAATATGAATTTTTTCATTTTCTGTATTTAAGAAGAAAGAAAAGAAACGAAAAAGAAAAAAGATAAAAAAAGAAAAGAAAAAAAAGAAATCGTTTGAAAATTTGAAAAAGTGAATACACTGTAGTAGACTGAAATAAAATGATGGGAGTAAGATAGAATTTGAAAAAAATTTACATAAAAGCAAAAAATATAGTAATAAAAATTAAATACAATTTTTAAAAAAGAAATTGAAAGTAAAAATGAAATTTTTCTCTTTCTGCATTCAAGAAAAAGAAAAGAAATGAAAAAGAGAAAAAGAGAAAGAAAAAACAGGAAATTTTTTGAAAATTTGAAAAGGTGAGTACACTGAAGTAGACTAAAATAAAATGATGGAAGTAGAATTTGAAGAAATTTACACAAAAGTAAAAAATATAGTAATAAAAATTAAAGACAGATATTTTTAATAAAAATTAAAAATATTGAGTTTTTTCTCTTTCTGTATTCAAGAAAAAGAATTGTAAAAGAGAAAAAGGAAAAAGAAAAAAAAAAGAAAAAAAAATTGAATAGACGAATCTGCTAACAGATTGAAGTAGGACTGAAATTGCTTCGTTTTCCCCTAGAGGTCAATCCATGTAGCTCTTTATAGTCCATAAATTAATCCGGCGGTGAGGTTTGTGTTCTTGAAGAGCGAAGTTGGCCCGGTTGGGTGGGGCTCAGTGTAACTGCTCTGTTGTCCACTAGATGGCGCTGCTAGCCTACTGGGGTGGATTGTTGCGGTGCCCGTAGGTGCGCATGCACAAGAATGGTGAAAATGGCGCCACCCAGCTACCCAGTCTGTTCTCCCGGATCAGCAGTCACACACTGGTCCTCCGTCTTCAGCTCTCATCCATTCCCCGCTTTTCCACTCTCTGTGACCAGGCCCCAGGCAGTACTTCTCTCCCAAGTTTTGTCTCAGATGCGGCTGTTTTCCCCAGCCCCTTACTTCAGAAGGACTGCAGTTTGACCCGTTCCGCCCCCCCTGCAGGAGGGTCTCACCAAGCAATGGCCGAATGAGCAATGGCTGAATGTCAGCTGGAACGCCCTCTGGACCATGCTGTTGCCGGTGCCCCGAGACTGCGGCCAGGTGCCAGCCCACCCCCAAAAAAGATCACGAGACAGTGTAGCATCAGCGTTTCAGGGATTATGGAAAATCGCAACACACATCTGGCACCAGGCTTCACCGTCAACGACCTTGCCCCAGCACCAGCGAATGTGGCTGCCTTCTGGGGTCTGCTGGGACCAGGTGGCTTCAATAGTCTCTACCAAATGTCCTTCCAGAAGTGGAACTGCTTTTCCTCGTGTGGCCTGAGAACCTCCCGGACCCCACTCTGTTCCTGGATATTCGTCCTTCCCACCAGAGCACCTCCAGGTATCGAGCTGCAGAGTTGCAGCCTTTGCGCTCCCCTTGTTTACAGTCTTAATGGAATTTAAACCCTCTCCTTTCTCCTTTCTCCTTTCTCCCTTTTTAGTTTAGTCCCTGTGGCTGTTTCCAATTTTCCACTTTCTCTCCAGCTGCTTTTGGGGAGGGGTGCTTTTCCCGTATGCTTCCCCCCTCCCCAGTCTCCGTCCTCTCTCTGCCCGCAAAAGGGGTTCCCTATGTTTCGTGGCTTCTTGCTCCCCAAGTTCAGTTCTTCTTGCTCCCCAAGTTCAGCTCTTTGTGTTGCATACCTGCTGAGTTCTGTGGTTCATATTGTACAGATTGTTGTGTTAATCTTCCAATCAGTTTTCTAGGTGTGTAGGATGGTTTAGTGTTGGTCTGGCTGTATTTCATGGACGCGAGACACACAAAAAGCTTCCGTGCTGTTCCCCCATCTTGGCTCCTCTCTATGTGTACAATATATAATATATAATATACAATATTAATATATAACATTAAGATATTATATATAATATATTGTACACACATGTATTTACATATAATTATATTAATTATATACATATATATTGTACATATGTAATTTTTTACTGCAATGAAGTAAAATAGGGTGCTGGATAAAAGGTTTTCAAGCAGAAAAAATTACATTAAGATAGAATATAAATATGAGTCAGGAGGGGAGAAAAAAGGAGAAATGAAGAAGTGTTAAAAAGAAGCTGTGGGGGTGCCTGGGTGGCTCAGTTGGTTGAGTGTTGGACTCTTGATTTCGGCTCAGGTCATAATCTCACAGTTGGTGAAATCAAGCCCGGTATGGCTCTGTGCTGTCATCACAGAGCCTGCTTGGAATTCTGTCTCCCTCTCTCTCTCCCTTACTCCCTCTTGTGTGCTCACTTGCTCTCTCTCTCTCTCAAAATAATAAACATTAAAAAAGAAGAAGAAGAAAAAGAAGCTGTGTATTTTTATTTGTGTAACTTTTTAATGGATGATGGTGGATATCAAATCACTCAGTATTTCCAGTCCAGTGGAAGTGGATGTTTAAAGGAGTGATGTTACAGCTTTATTCTAAAATGTACATAATAATCCAGCTTTTTAAAGAAATATTTATAATAATCCAAAAATTACATCCTTTGACCATTCAAAATTAGGAGAAAATTTAGATGTCTACTTTTTCAAAATTATTTTGAGTATACATATTTTAAAGAGTTTGGATATTACTGAATTAAGGAGAGTAATTATGCCACAAGGCAAAACAGTTCAGTACAAGGAGGCAGGGCTCTGAGTTGCGAGGCCTGAAGGAAGTGGCTGATCCTCTGCGGGCCTATTTCCTCATATGATTAAGAAAGAGGTCGGATTACGATTGTGCCGCTCCCTGTTTCATGAGTCACTTAACTGGGTGGGTCTGGCCATTTGGGATGTAACGTCTCTACCAGTAATTACACCATTAGCAGCAATAATAAAATCCACTATGATTTTTTTGAGCAGATAATGTGCACTTACATACATCATCTCTAAACCAAATGTCTGCCCCTCTCACTCAGGGTAATATGTGCTATTCATTCTTCCATCAGTCACCAGTGCCTACCCTATGCCAGACCCTCTGTTCAGGGCAATGCCAGAGAAAGGAAAAAAGAGATGTGGCTTCTGTAGCTCACAGACAGAAGAGCCAGATTCAAATTCATAGACAACCAACTCTAATAAAGGGCCACACAAAAGTACTAAGTATCAGTGCACACAGCCATGCTGATTTGAGCTCAAAGAGGAGAACAATAATTTCTGACCAGGGGAATGAAATATTTTGTACTGGAGTTAGGCCTTGAGAAAAGAAAAAAAAAAAAAATCTGACAAGGGAAGAACATTCCCCAGACAGCAGGGCAAGGTATGTATCCAGAAGCACAGAGGCAAGAAAATACAAGTCTCTTCAGAGAAAGGCAGAACACGGAGTTGGGTAGAACACAGGGAACAGGGGGTGTGGCAAGAAAGGAAGAGCAGGTAAGCAGAGACTCACCTTGAAGGGCCTTGTGTGCCAGGCTAGAGTTGGGTGGGGTGCTGACCAGGAGAGGGAGATGAGCAGATGTGCATTTCAGAGAAAGACCAAGCAGCCACTCCACCAGCATAGGAGAATCCAGGCTTGGCAAAGCAGGGTAGGAACTGTGCTTCTGTGGTGGCAGAATGGATGCCTGGATGTCAGCACTGCATGTGGCTAAGTCATCAGTGGGGACGGGGAAGCAAAGGCTTCAGTCCTTCATAGCAATGCTGCTTTCATGACTAAGCCCAGGTTAGACGACCTCAAGCTAAAAAACATTCCTGTATCCCATCCAAGAGAAATTGGGAAGCCACACAAAATTAAGTTTTGGCCCATAGTCCTGCTAGAAAAGGAGATAGCTCTAAAAAAACCTATTAAAATACCTTAGAAATTTGATTTTGAAAACTACTTTGGGAATTTATTAAATTTCCTAATTTTGATCATGAAACTGGTTATGTAAAAGAATGTCCCTGTTCTTGGAAAAGCAGAGAGAGAGAGAATGACGACGATGATGATGATGATGATGGTGATGATGATGATAGGGCAAAATGTGGAATTAGTGAATCTGGGTAAAAGGTGTGTGGGAGTTCCTTGTTCTGTTCTATTCTTGCAACTTTCCAATAAGTTTGCAATTGTATCAAAATACAAAGTAAGCAAACAATATTAGGAATATATTTCTTTAATTCTGTTTATTCCTTAGCCTCTTAGCACCTACCACAGGATCTTAACATTACCTTAAACAATGGTTTATCTCTTAAGCTTCCATTCTCTGCAGACACTGTTCTGGGGGTTGTATATACGTTATTTCTAATCCTGAGAGCAGATATTCCTATTCCCATTTTATAGATGAGGAAACTGAGGCTCAAGAAATTTAATTATCTGGTAAGAAGCAGAGCCAGGGATCCAAAGCCCAGGTTTTTCCTGCTGTAGTTGGGTTAATGTTTGCTGAATTGAATGAGAGAAGTTTGAACAATTAAAGATTAAGGTACACACAAATTTAAGAGACTTTATGAATTAATAAGAATGATGATGAGCACCTTGACCAAAAGAGCACCCTCATCAATAGGCAAAGGCTAAATATGACACATTGGAATATTATGCAAACAGTTTTTCAAAAGAATTAGGTAAGTATACTGCCACTGGGGTTTCCAGGTTAAAAGGAACATAGTAGGGACATATTTATATTAAAAATATTATCCACTATTTATCTAAAATTCAATATTCACAGGGCATAATATTTATTTTTAATTGCTATATCTGGCAACCCTAAATGCCATGGAAGAATGTCTGCTTTTTTGGTAAAAAATAATAATAATAATAATAAGGTACTTACATAGATAAATAGCACAGCCCCATTTTTGTTTGGGAATGTGTATAAGTGGGGCGCCGGGGTGGTTCAGTCAGTTAAGTGTCCGACTTTGGCTCAGGTCATGATCTTATGGTTCATAGGTTTGAGCCCTGCCTCATGCTCTGTGCTGACAGCTCAGAGCCTGGAGCCTGCTTCAGATTGTGTCTCTCTGGTTCTCTGGCTCTCTGTCCCTACTCCACTCATGCTCGCTCTCTCTCTCAAAAATAAACATTAACTTTTTTTTAGTATTTAACATTTTTAAAAAAACCATATAAGTATAAGAAAATGTCTGGAAAGGATATTCGTTGCAGTGTTAACATTCTCTCTAGAAAATGGAATTAGAGTATAGAGAGAAGACTCTTAGTTTTTACTTTACTACTATATTGCATGTATTTTTTTTAAGCATTTATTTATTCCTGAGAGACAGGGACAGAGCAGGAACAAGGGAGGGGCAGAGAGAGAGGGAGACAGAATCCGAAGCAGGCTCTAGGCTCCGAGGTGTCACCACAGAGTCCAGTGCGGGGCTCAAACTCACAAACAGTGAGATCATGACCTGAGCCCAAGTCAGCCGCTCAACCAACTGAGCCACCCAGGAGCCCCTGTTGTGTGTATTTTTAGTTGAAATATTTATTGAGATAATTATAGATTCACATGCAGTAGTAGTGAGAGAGAATGCAGAGAGATCCCTTGTATGCTTTGCTCTGTTTCCCTCTAAATAAGAAAACAAAAAAACAAAAACCTCTTTTTTTATTTTTCTATATTACTACTCACACTAAATACTCTGACACCAGCAGAATGTCTACAATTCAAATAAATTCTGACACTACCTACCTGGAGTTAGCATTAGACAACACAGATTAAGAGCTCAGTCCCACAGACTCCCACCCACTTCAGATGCCAGTCTGGAGTCCGGGCCTCCTGTACTTCAGACCAACCAGGTATAAATCAGGAGTTTCCATGCCCCCCTCCTCAGGTTTGATAATTTGCTAGAGCAGCTCACGGAACTCAGGAAAACAGTTTACTTACTACATTACTGGCTTATTCTAAAAGGATACAACTGAAGAGATGCCTAGGGGAAGGTATGTGGGAGGGGGCTCAGCTCGTCCAGGCCCTCTCCAGGCACATCACCCTCCCAGCACCTCCAGGCGTTATGCTCCCGGAAGCTCTCAGAATGCTTAGCTTAGGGTTTTCTGTGGGGGCTTCACTGTGTAGGTATGACTGATTAAATCATGAGTCGCTCAAGTCCCAGCCTCCAGGTTGGAGGATGGGGCTGAAATTCCCGATTCTCTAATCACAAGGTTGGTTCCTCTGGCAAAAACCAGCCCCTCCATCCTTAGGGGCTTTCCAGGAGACTCCAGCCATTAGTCATCTCATTAACATAGAGAAATACCTTTACCTCTTCAGAGATTCCAAGGGTTTTAGGAACTGTGTGCCAGGGAAGGGGGAGGGGAGTAGGCAGACAGCAAATGTATATTTCTTATTATGCCATATCCCCAATGGTCACATTTTGCAAAACAAATTCATCCAAAGTGTCACAAGTATCAATAGTGCATTCCTTTTTATTGCTGAGTAGCCTTCCATGGTATGCGCACACATGTGCATGCATGCGTGTGTGAGTGTGTACACACATGTTGAAGGACATCTGGGATGATTCCAGTTTGGAGCTATTACAAATAAAGCTGTTACGAACATTTATGTGAGGGTTATTGCATGCATTTTTAAACTAATTTTTAGATCTAAAAATAATAGCCTATGTAAAAATGTTAAAACATCAACATGACAAAGACAAATAAACTGAAAAGCAAGCAATAAACTGGGAAATATTTTCAATTTAAGCTTAGCCAAAATAAACTGGTAGTTGAGATTGCCTCTGGGGGACACTGACTGTCTAGAGGAAAGGGGAGAAAAAGAAGACTTTTTCACCACTTTGGCTTTGTCCTGATAAAGTTCATTGGTGTGTCAGGACCCACAGAATGAAGGACGCCCCCGTGGCCAGGCCCACGTCACAGATCTAAGCCTAAATCAGCCTGCACTTACAAGAACACCTGTCATGGAAACCTGATACCTTTTAGGGACCTGTTAGCCTTAGAAGGAAACCCCCAGCCTCCTAGCCAGTCATGCCCTGTTTCAGTATTGCTGCTTCTAATGCTCTGTAAAACTCACTCTTGCCTCAAATCCATGGGAAGAGTGCTTCACTGCTTGTGAGGCACCATCCTCCCCCAATCCACGGATTGTTTTCCTTTGCACAAAGGACATCAAGCTCGTTACTAAATTGTTTTAGTTTTGTCATTTGACAGTACCTTTTGAATTTTATACCAATGGTCAGTTCCAAAAGGTTTGTTGTCCTCGTGTGAATCCACAAACTCCGATTTTCCCTACCAGTCTTCTGGGAGTTTAGTGACTGCTGTGAGCACCCTGAAAATGGCGTCTTATGAGTCTATGAAGCCTGAGCTGTAATTCTCAGGAGAATACACACTCACCTCTGTGATCATACAGCCTTAGACACACCTTTCCAATATGCCACTTAACACCAAGGCTGATGCTTGGCCACTCAAATGTTGCTCCCCTTGAGAGACTCTGTAAGACACAGGCCAGAGACCATGTCTGTGTGCCTGCTCCCAGCCTGGCACACAGCAGGAGCTCAATAAACTTTCTTTTTGAAATGTAAGGGGTGTGTGTGTGTGTGTGTGTGTGTGTGTGTGTGTGTGTGAAAGCTCAGCTTACTTTTGAGTTTGAATTCCCATTCTGCTAAGGAAGCAGAGATGTAATCTCAGGCTTTTGGAGCCCACCCCACAATTTCTCTTCCGCTTCATTAGGATGATGGAGACGAGCATCTGACCATTGGTCATCAGCCCATGCCAGTGACTGTCACTATGTCTCTCATTCCTGACAGCAAAGAACCTTCCAGTCTGGAAGCTCTCTTCCCTTCTGTGCCATCTAAGAGTGTGGAAATCAGGCTCCTCCTTTTTTGGAGTGAAAGAATCCCCAAGCTTGAACTTTGCCCCTTGAGGCTCTGTCTGGAAGGCAGGGCTTGTCCCTCCATACACCACCACGGTCTCTATCTTCATTACTTCCCCTCTGTCTTTTCTTTCTCCCAGCTGCAGGGAAACCTCTTCTTTGTTAGAGGGTAGGGTTTGGAAAGCCCTGCTCTCTCTCATAGAGATTCTATTTTTGGAGTCTACTCTATTTATGGAAAGGCATATATTTCTGGACAGCAAAGCAAGGAAGACTCCTTTGATTTTTTTTTTTTTAATTTCTATTACATCCCTTACCTAGGGACATAGACAACAAAAAAGGAGGAGGTGGATAGGGGAATAACTTGAGAGGAGGGTGTAAAACACATGGAGAAAGGAATACTGTTAAATATCTCAAAAAATATATATTCCAGCACACATAACAACTCACTACATTTTTAATGACATGTGAGTGAATGAGCATTCACCCCTGCCAAGGAAAAAAGTTATCCTGCATTGTCTCCCAGCTCCAACCTGGCTGCCATACTGTGTGTGCCTGAGAGCCATGACCATCAGAAGATGCCAGCTGGAGGGTCATCTATGGTAACTGAGCCCACAGATCACCCTCCTTGGGTACCAATAAATCTTGAAATAGCTTTCACTGCCAGTTCAGAAGCTATCCATACCAGCCAGGATTCCCAGAATCCCTGAAGCTGGGTTGGAAGAGGAAAAGCCCAACCTGTTCACCCTGAGGAGTGTTTCCAACTTAATGTGAGCCAGCAGGTCCAAGATCAGAAAGTTTTAGGCCAGAATATTGGGAACAGATGGACGGCTGATCAAGCACCTTTGGACCTGACTGTTCCACCTCTGTTGTACACTGAGTCCCCTTGCCTCCTGTGACAGCTGTTGGAGATCCTACCTTGCCATGAATTCCTCACAGCAAAGCTTTCTTGGCTCTGGCTCCCCATAGCAGGGCCAGCAGAGGACTCTGTGTAGAACTGAACTGAGGAACAAACAGGAGGGCTTGAAATGGTCATGTCCACAGTAAGAAGGCTCACTGGCAGTTCTCTCAAACCCCCAACCCCATGGCCAAGATATCACGTTGTCCTTGAGAAGGGCATAGAGAGCCCTTGGTGGATCCCAGTGAGTTCACACAACTCCAACCCCCAAGACTGGGAGGGGTCTGCAGCAGGCCTAGAGCCTTCCAAATAAGGGTCTGGATTCCAAGGCTCTCCACTGAGCAAACATGTACCAAGCACTTGCTGTATGTGGAGACAGAGACAAAAGTGATGCCACTCACTCATTAACCCACCTAACAAATAGTTATTGAGGTCCTGTAAGTCCCTGCTCTAGGAGGAGAGTCAGAGAACAAATACATCAACATAGAAGTGATTTCATTTCAGAACATGACCCTTGCTGCCTAAGAAAACTAAGCAGGGACAGGGGATGGAAAGTGAAGTGGAGGGAGAGTCGCTATTTTAGATAAGTTGGTCTGAGAAGGCCCCTCTGAGGAGAAGACAGGAGACCAAAGGTCTGCAGGATGAAAAATAACCATGAGAAATAGGAACAAAACAAAACATTCCACACACAGGGAGCAACAGAGACAGGTTCTGAGCAGGACCAAACTTGGCATGTTCAGAGAAGGCCTGTGTGGCCAGCACAGAGAGAACAAGAGCAGAAGGCCAGCAGTTAGGGGGAGAGGTGGGAGCAACCAGATGGCGCAGTGCCCTGCAGCCCGTGGAAGCACTTCAGATTTCATTCCAGGTGTGAGGGAAGGTCAAGATGAACCGAGAAGTGACATGACCTGATTTACATTTTTAAAAGACCAGAAGGCAGCTGTGTGGAGAATTGACTGGAAGGGAGAAGAGCTTAAGTGGTGAGACCCAACAAGAGAGCAATTGCTGTCCTAGTAGATGATGGCAGCTTGGGTATGGGTGGCAGCGATGAATGGTGAAAAGTTGTCGAGATCTTGGATACATTCTGGAGGCAGGCCCCACGGGACTTGCTGATGGAGTAGATCTTGGGGAGTGAGGAGAGGAGAGGAGTCAAGGATGACTCAGGGGTTTTGAGCTGAGCATCTGGGTGAGTGGTGATGCCATCAACTAAGCAGCAGGTAGTATGTTGGAATAGGGTGGGAGGGGGTCTAGAATCAAGAATTAATTTTGCAGGGCTCCTGGGTGGCTCAGTTGGTTAAGCATCCGACTTTGGCTCAGGTCATGATCTCGTGGTCTGTGAGCCCAAGCCATACATCCAGCTCTGTGCTGACAGCTTGGAGCCTGAAGCCTGCCTTGGATTCTGTGTCTCCCTCTCTTTCTCTGCCCTCCCCTGCTCATGCTCTGTCTCTATCAAAAATAAACATTAAAAAAAATAAGAATTAACTTTGCAATGGCAAGTAGGCAATTAGATATGTGGTTCTGGAGCTCTGGGATAGGTTGGGACTAGAAAGAGACTGGGGAGTGATCTGAGCAGAGGTGGCATTTAAGCTCCAGGACTAGATGAGATGAATATGAAGAGAGTAGGGATGGAGAAGAGGTTTGTGAATTGAATGCCTGAACATGCCACCAAGATGTGGTCAGGAAGAGGAGTGGCTGAGAAGGTACAAAGGTCAACCAAGTGGCTATGGGAAGCCTGGAAAGGAAGTGCTTCAAGGAGGGTGTCAGAAACAGTTCATGCACAATCAGACCTGTAAATACCAAGAACAAACTGATGGTGGCCTGCGTGGAGGGAGGTGGGGGATGGACAAAAAGGGTGAAGGGCAGTGGGAGATATGGGCTGCCACTTGTGAAATGAAAAAGTCACAGAATAAAAGGCACGGCATAGGGAATATAATCAATGATACTGTAATTGTGTTGTATGGCCAGAGATGATAGCTACTCTTGTGGGGAACATAGCATAATGTATAAACTTGTCAGACCACTAGGGACACCTGGGTGGCTCAGTCGGTTGGGTGTCCGACTTCGGCTCAGGTCATGATCTCACGGTCCGTGAGTTCAAGCCCCACATCAGGCTCTGTGCTGTCAGTTCAGAGCCTGGAGCCTGCTTCAGATTCTGTGCCTCCTCTCACTCTGCCCTTCCCCCACTCACTCTCTGTCAAAAAATGAATAAACATTAAAAAAAAATTTTTTTAACTTGTCGGATCACTATGTTGTACACCCAAAACTAGTGGGACATTGTGTGTAAATTATATTCAAATTAAAAACTGTTTTCTTTAAAGCTCCTAGTGGATGAAAAGTACGATGAGAACTGAGAATTAACCACAGGCTAGGAAAGGTGGAAACCACAGTAACTTCTCAGTGAAACGCCAGGGTGCTTGCCTCACTGAAGTGGGCTGAGGAGAAGATGAGAGGTGAGGAAGTGAATGAAGAGAATCCCTGCGGGAAACAGCCAGCACCCTCAGCTGGGATTTGGGGGCGGGGGGTTGTCGCTGAAGGTACTATTGACTAAAGTAGGTGGAGAAGCACCAAAGGGGAAGCTGAGACTCCCAGGGAACAGAATAGCGGGAAGTTGTCGAAACCCTGAGGTCTGAGGGGCAAGAGGAGCAAACTGTATTAACTGAAGCTGGGTGAGAAGCTATGGAGGAGGACCACTTGGAACGGAAGCCGTAGTTGTTGAGGGTAGTAGCCATTCAGAAACACTGCAAAGTAGGGAAGAAGCGCAAAGAATAAATTGGGCTGAAGTCGGTTGGAAGCCATTGGAAGGCAGTGGCTCAGGCAGCCTGGTGATAGAAGCCACAGAAGCCAGTTTCCCAGAGCAAAGATGGATGGAGAATGGATTGGGAGGTGGAGGGGAGCAGGACAAACAAACAGCAAACAAACAAAATCAGCACAGCTCTAAGCTGGGCACGGGGTAGGGCACAGCAAGCAGAGCGAGGATAGACCAGAAGGGAAGGCAGCAAGGCACAGAAATGGTTAAGAGGACGAACGTAGACCTCAAATCTCAGCCTCACTGCTGTTTTGCTATGGACACCATGATTTGATATTCTTGGGTATCATGAGAATTAAATGAGATCACAGATATCAGCCTTCGGTTATTTTAAAAGCAGTTTTTAAGCGTCATGCTTAAGAACTGTGGTAATTTGATAAAGTTTCAGTGAAGAAGACAAGTCCAGCCTTTTGGCACCTTACACCAAAAGTGTTTCTCTTGCTTCACCGCTCCGACCTGTGACTATGTGTGCTGTTACCACCCGGTGGCAGCATACCCCAATCATGGATTCCATTGTTTAGCGGGACTGCATCGAAAAGACTACAGATAGAAAGACACAGGCATTCTAAGGACGTCCTGAGGAAATGTATAGCACCACCCATGAAGTAGCCTTGCAGAGAAAATCCAGCCTGATTCTAATTAAGGTTCAGGCTCCAACTTAAAATTTACAGAAAATACAGGAAAGAGACTTACTAAAACAACTTCAGGAGGGCAGCAAGTGAGACTATGGAAATCTCTCACCTTAGCGTCTTTAAAAAAAAAAAAAAAAAAAAGCTGGAATAGGAATCTTCAGACTAAATGAGACCGAGGAGACAAATTAACATACCACAATAAAAAAGCATTGACGGACAATCAGGGAAATATGAATGCTATCTGGATAGGGATGATATTAAAGAATCACTGTCGAACTTTTTTAGGGGGGGCAGTGTTAGTATTGCAGTTATATTTTTCAAAGACACAGGCATACCTTGTCTTACTGTGCTTTGCTGTATTGCACTTTGCAGACACTGGGTTTTTTTACAAAATGGACATTTGTAGCAACCTTGGGCCAAACAAGTCTCTTGGCACCATTTTTCCAACAGCATTTGCTCACTTTGTGTCTCTGTGTCACATTTTGGTAATCGTCACAATATTTTGATCTTTTTCATTATTTCATCTTTCGTTATTATTGTATTGTATTTGTTCTGGTGATCTGTGATCAGTGATTGTGATTCGCTGAAAGCTCAGGTAATGGTTAGCAATTTTCGGCAATATTTCCTTTTTTTAATAGTTTTTTTTTAAGTTTATTTATTTATTTTGTGAGAGAGAGATACAGTGCACACGCACAAGCAAGGAAGGGACAAGGGGAGAGAGAATCCCAAGCAGGCTCCGCGCTGTCAGCACGGAGCCTGACACGGGGCCGAACCCACGAAACCATGAGATCATGACCTGAGCTAAAACCAAGAGCCAGACATTTAACCAATGGAGCCACCAGGTGCCCCACCAATATTTCCTGATTAAAGTATGTACATTGTTGTGTTTTTTTTAGTCACAATGTTATTGCATGCTTAATAGACTATAGTATAGGGTAAACATGACTTTTATGGGCACTGGGAAACCAAAAAATTCATTTGACTCACTTTTTGCGAGATTTGCTGTATTGCAGTGATGTGGAACTGAATCTTCAATATCTCCAAGGTACTGAAATATACGTGTGGTGACAGGAATCTGGGACTTATTTCAAAATAACTGGGGTGGGGATAAATGAAGAGAAGGCAGAAACAAAACTGGCCAGGAATTAACTACTGTTGAAGTTGAATAATAGTGCTCAGAAGTACAGTTCACCCTTGTGTTATGGACTGTATGTTCGTGACTCTCTAAAATTCTTGGGGTACCTGGGTGGCTCAGTCAGTTGAGTGTCCGACTTTGGCTCAGGTCATGGTCTCAGGGTTCGTGGGTTCGAGCCCAGCGTCAGGCACTGTGTGACAGCTCAGAGCCTGGAGCCTGCTTCAGATTCAGCGTCTCCCTCTCTATCTTCCTCTCCCCCACTTGTGCTCTGTCTCTCTCAGAAATAAATATTTAAAATTTTTAAAAATAAAATTCTTATGCTAAAACCCTAACTCCCAACACCATAGTATTAGGAGGTGGTACCTTTGGGAGTTAATTAGGTTCAGAGGAAATCATGAGGGTAGAGCCCCCATGATGGGATTTGTGCCCTTATATGCACAGGAAGAGATATCACAGCTTCTTCTCTCTGCCATGGGAAGATGCAGCAAAAAGAGCAGTCTGCAAGCCAATAAGAGGGTTCTCACCAGACCTAGACCATTCTGGCATCCCGGTCTCAGACTTCCCAGCCTCCAGAATCGTGAGGATTCAATCTCTGTTGTTTAAGCCCCCCAGACTAAGGTCTTTTGTGATAGCCACACATATGTATGGTATTTATGGTCAGCAGACCTGAGTGTCACAGGGAATCCTTTTAGAAATGCAGAGTCTCAGGCCCCCACTGCAAATTTACTCAATCAGAATTTGCAGTTTAACAGGCTCCCCAGGTGAATCATAGAAACACTAAAGCTTGAGAAGCACTGAATTATATGATTCTTTCTGCTTTGGGGTATGTTTGCAATTTCTGCTATAAAAACAAAGAAATTATGAAAATAAAATTGATATGTATAGGAATATTACATCAAAGATGCTCATTAATCTCACAGTCCATGCATTCAAGCCCCATGTCAGGCTCTGTACTGACAACTCAGAGCCTGGAGCCTGCTTCAGATTCCGTATCTCCCTCTCTCTCTGCCCCTCCCCTTGCTCACACTCGGTCTCTCTCAAAATAAAGACATTAAAAAAAAAAGTTTTTCTTTTTTTTTTAATATTTTTTTAATTTTTACATTTATTTATTTTTTGAGAGACATGGAGAGACAGAGCACAAGTTGGGGAAGGGCAGAGAGAGGAGACACAGAATCCGAAGCAGGCTCCAGGCTCTGAGCTGTCAGCACAAAGCCCGACATGGGGCTCGAACTCACAAACCGCGAGATCATGACCTGAGCCGAAGTCGGATGCTTAACCAACTGAGCCACCCAGGCGCCCCAAAAAAAAGTTTTTCAAGATGCTCATTAAACACGGGTTGGGGTGAGTTGGATGCTGCCCAGATAACAAATATTCCTTTTTTTTTTAAATTTTTTTTTAACGTTTATTTTTGAGACAGAGAGACAGAACATGAACAGGGGAGGGGCAGAGAGAGAGGGAGACACAGAATCTGAAACAGGCTCCAGGCTCTGAGCTGTCAGCACAGAGCCTGACACGGGGCTTGAACTCACAGACCTTGAGATCATGACCTGAGCCGAAGTCGGACGCTTAACCAACCGAGCCACCCAGGCGCCCCAAATATTCCTATTTTTTAATCAATAATAATGATAGCATAATTGTCGTGTGTTATAATTAAAAGCATAGTACATGTCAACATATTTAATCTTTGCAAAAAGCCTCTACAGTAACCATTGTTACAGTGATTTCAGGGATGAATAAACCAGACTTCAGAGAGGCCAAATGACTCATTAAAGATCCCAGAGCTCCTAAGTAGAAAACCCAGAACTGTTCTGATTGAACTGGCTAGTGGTTTATCAATTTTGTTAATTCTTTCAAAAAAATTTTTTTAACGTTTTATTTATTTTTGAGACAGGAAGAGACAGAGCATGAAAAGAGGAGGTTTGAGACAGGGAGAGACAGAGCATGAAAGGGGGAGGGTCAGAGAGAGGGCAATGCAGAATCTGAAACAGGCTCCAGGCTCTGAGCTGTCAGCACAGAGCCTGACGTGGGGCTTGAACTCACGGACCACGAGATCATGACCCAAGCCAAAGTTGGCCGCTTAACCAACTGAGCCACCCAGGTGCCCCTATTAATTCTTTCAAAGAACCAGCTTCTGCTTTCAGTGATCTGCTCTACTGTTTTTTGTTTTTTGTTTTTGTTTTTTTGGTTTAGATAGCATTAATTTCTGCTGTAATCTTTGTGATTTCCTGTCTTCTGCTGGTTTTGGGTTTTATTTGCTATTCTTTTCCCAGCTCTTTAAGGTGTAAGGTTAGGTTGTGTATCTGAGACCTTTCTTCCTTCCTTTGGAAGGCCTGGATTGCTATATACTTCCCTCTTATCACCGCCTTTGCTGTGTCCCAGAGATTTTGGACTGTGGTGTTATCATTTTCATTGGCTTTCATGTGTTTTTTAATTTCCTCTTTAACTTCTTGGTTAGCCCATTCATTCTTTAGTAGGATGTTCTTTAGTCTCCAAGTATTTGTTACCTTTCTAAATTTTTCTTGTGGTTGATTTCAAGTTTCATAGTGTTGTGGTCTGAAAATATGCATGGTATGATCTCGATCTTTTTGTACTTGAGGGCTGATTTGTGTCCCAGTGTGTGGTCTATTCTGGAAAACGTTCCATGTGCACTGGAGAAGAATGTATATTCCCCTGCTTTAGGATGAAATGTTCTGAATATATTGGTTTAGTCCATCTGGTCCAATGTGTCATTCAAAGCCATTGTTTCCTTATTGATTTTCTGATTAGATGATCTGTCCATTGGTGTAAGTGGGGTGTTGAAGTCCCCTACTATTATGGTATTAGTATCAATGAGTTTCTTTATGTTCGTAATTAATTGATTTATATATTTGGGTGCTGTCACATTTGGAGCATAAATGTTTACAATTGTTAGATCTTCTTGGTGGATAGACCCCTTAATTATGATATAATGCCCTTCTTCATCTCTTGTTACAGTCTTTATTTTAAAGTCTAGATTGTCTGATATAAGTGTGACTACTCTGGCTTTCTTTTGTTGACTTTTCTCCATCCACTCACTTTCAATCTGAAGGTGTCTTTAGGTCTAAAGTGGGTCTCTTGTAAACAGCATATAGACGGATCTTGTTTTCTTATCCATTCTGTTACCCTATGTCTTTTGATTGCAGCATTGAGTCCATTGATGTTTAGAGTGAGTACTGAAAGATATGAATTTATTGCCATTATGTTACTTGTAGAGTTGGAGTTTGGTGGTGTTCTCTGGTCCTTTCTAGTCTTTGTTGCTTTTGGTATTTATGTGTGTATGTATGTATGTATGTATGTATGTATTTTCATCTTTTCTCCCCTCAGAGAGTCCCCCTTAAAATTTCTTGCAGGGCTGGTTTAGTGGTCACAAACTCCTTTAATTTTTGTTTGTCTGGGAAACTTTTTATCTCTCCTTCTATTTTGAATGACAGCCTTGCCAGATAAAGAATTCTTGGCTGCATATTTTTCCGATTCAGTACATTGAATATATCCTGCCACTCCTTTCTGGCCTGCCAAGTTTCTGTGGATAGGTCTGCTGCAAACCTGATCTGTCTTCCTTGTAGTTTAAGGACTTTTTCCCCTTGCTGCTTTCATGATTCTCTCCTTGCCTGAGTATTTTGTGAATTTGACTATGATATGCATTGTTGATGGTCGGTTTTTTTGCATCCAATGGGAGTCCTCTGTGCTTCCTGGATTTTGATGTCTTTGTCTTCCCACAGGTTAGGAAAGTTTTCCGCTATGATTTGCTCACATAACCCTTCTACCCCTATTACTCTCTCTTCCTCCTCTGGGACCCCTAGGATTCTGATGTTGTTCCTTTTTGATGAGTCACTGATTTCTCTAATTCTTAAATCATGCTCTTTTGCCTTAGTCTCCCTCTTTTTTCCTGCTTCATTATTCTCCATAAGTTTGTCCTCTATATCGTTGATTCTCTGCTCTGCCTCATCCATCCTAGCCGCCATGGCATCCATTGGAGATTACAGCTCAGTTATAGCATGTTTTATTTCATTCTGACTAGCTTTTACTTCTTTTATCTCTGCAGAAAGGGATTCTAATCTATTTTTGACTCCAGCTAGTATTCTTATTATCATGATTCTAAATTCTGGTTCAGACATCTTGCTTGTATCTGTGTTAGTTAAGTCCCTGGCTGTTGTTTCTTCCTGCTCTTTCTTTTGGGGTGAATTCCTTCGTTTCATCATTTTGAAGGGAGAAAAGGAATTAATGAGGAAAAAAAATTTTTTTAATTTTTTTTAACATTTTATTTTATTTTATTTTATTTTTTATTTTTGAGACACAGAGAGACAGAGTATGAACAGGGGAGGGGCAGAGAGAGAGGGAGACACAGAATCTTAAACAGGCTCCAGGCTCTGAGCTGTCAGCACAGAACCTGACGCGGGGCTCGAACTCACGGACCGTGAGATCATGACCTGAGCTAAAGTTGGACGCTTAACCGACTGAGCCACCCAGGGGCCCCGGAAAAAAAATTTTTTAATTAAAATTTTAAAAAATTAAAATTAAAAAATTAAAAACAACAAACACTCACAAAAAAAATCAGTTAAATGATGCTAGGTGTGTTGGGTCTGGGTGTTGAAAGGGGCTTAAATAGATTAGAGAAAAAAGGGGAAAGAAAAAAGAAAAAGGAAATCATTTGATAATTTGAAAAAATACAATGAAATAGAACAAAATGAAATGACGGAAGTAAAATAGAATTTGAAAAAATTTACACAAAAGTAAAAAATATAGTAGAAAAAATTAAAGAAAAATATTTTTAATAAAAATTGAAAATAAAAATAAATTGTTTCTGTATTCAAGAAAAAGAAAAGAAACAAAGAGAAAAAAAAGAAAATTGAATATATGGACCAGCAAACAGACTGAAATAGGATTGAAATTACTTCATTTTACCCTAGAAGTCAAACTATGAAGTGCTTTACAGTCCGTAAATTAAGCAGGCAGAGAGACTTGTGTTCCTGAAGAGTGAGGTTGACCCAGTTGGGTAGGGATTAGTGTAATGGCTTTGTTCTCCACTAGATGGCGCTACTTAACTTACTGGGGTGGATTGTTGTGGTGCTTGTAGGTGCACATGCACGTGTGTGGGAGCAGTGAAAATGGCGCCATCCCACTACCCAGTCTCTAGTATCAGAACTCAGTTCTCCAGATCAGCAATCACGTACCCATCCTTTGTCTTCAACTTTCATCCACTCCACTTTTACACTGTCCGTGACCAAGCCCCAGGCAGCACCTCCCTCCTGAGTTTTATCTCAGATGCGGCTGTGTTTCCCGACCCCTTATTTCTGAGGGACTGAGGCTTTGACCCATTCTTCCCCTCTGCAGGAGGGTCTCACCTAGCAATGGCCGGGTGCCAGCCACACCCAGGAACGTTTGCAGGACTGTGCTGCTGCCAATGCCCAGAGACTGTGGCCAGGTGCCAGTCCACCCCAGAAAAAGTTCACACAATCGTGTGGCAGCAGTGTTTCAGGGATTATGGCAAATCACGACACACATCTGGCACCCAGGCTTCACCCCCCCAAGGACCTTGTTTCAGTACCAGCGAATGTGGATGTTCTCCCGGGTCCACAGAGCCTCTGCCAGATGTCCTCCTAGCAGGGGAACCACCTCTCCTCTCATGGACCAAAGACCCTGGACTTCACTCTACTCCTGGTGATTTGCCCTTCCCACCAGAGCACCACCAGTTATCGAGCTGCAGAGTTTCAGACTCTGCACCCCCCTGTTTATTGAATCTTAATGGAATTTAAACCCTCTCCTTTCTCCTTTCTCCCTTTTTAGTTCAGTCCCTGTGGCTGTTTCCACTTTTCCACTCTCTCTCTCCAGCTGCTTTGGCGGGGGTGGGGGGGTGGGGGGGAGGGGGGTTGGGAATGCTTTTCCCATATTCTCCCCATCCCCTCCCGTCTCCATCCTTTCTCCACAAGCAAAAACAGTTCCCTGCCCTTCGCAGCTTCTCTCTCCCCCAGTTCACCTCTCTGCCCCGCGTACCTGCTGAGCTCTGTGGTTCAGGTTGTGCAGATTGTTGTGTTAATCCTCAAATCAGTTTTCTATGTGTGCAGGATGATTTAGTGTTGATCTGGCTGTATTTCATGGACATGAGACACAAAAAAATCCCTTCCATGCTGTTCTGTATCTTGGCTCAATCAGAAAACCCAGAACTATAATTGTGGACCTCTAACTCCAAAGCCCACCCTCTCACCACCTATACACCATCATTGTAGGAATTAAAATGTGGCCCACACATCTGTGGTTTGTTTTGATATCATTCGGTTTGGGTTTAAGTCTTTTATAAGTCTATTAAAAAAAGGTTCTTCTTGTAACAAGGCTTGTCAGACCATGCTCACTTTGACTTCCCACTTTGAGCTCTACTGACATTCTGCTGGAAAAAATAAGGCAGCTCTGGTTTTTAAATCTTACTTTATTCAGAAGAAAATGATATTAACCCTTAGAATTTATCTCATTCACAGGATCTTGAAACTTTAGTCCAAAAATGACTGAGTCATGAGAATGCAATCGGTGGTTCATGAATTTGTTTGTACGTTGAAATCGCTTAGGGAACTTTTGACATTCCTGATGGCCAGGTCATATCAGAGACCAATTAGACTAGAATCTCTGAGGGAGGCACCCAGGCATGGGTTCCCTAGGCAATCTCAGGATGTGGTCTAGTTTGAGAACCAATGATGTAGGGGTACAGAGCAAGATTCTTACTTTAAAGGACTAACTTTCCAACATGTGTGTAAAAACTTTCATGTCAAATTTTTTCTAAATTTTTTTTAACATTTATTTATTATTGAGAGACAGAGAGAGACAGAGTGTGAGCAGGGGAGGGGCAGAGAAAGAGGAAGACACAGAATCTGAAGCAGGTTCCAGGCTCTGAGCTGGCAGCACAGAGCCCGATGCGGGGCTCGAACTCACAAACTGCGAGGTCATGACCTGAGCCGAAGTCAGACACTTAACTGACTAAGCCATCCAGGCGCCCCTCATGTCAAATTTCAACCACATATTCTGTGTCACCCCCAAAACTCTGGCAAGTAGCCTGCAAAGCAGGGACTGAGTAAACTTTGTAACAAGACAGCCTTCAATAGTGGAGCCATTTCCAATTACAATATACATGCAAACTGCAATTTAAAAGACCATGGGCCTCAGCGGGCTTCCAGGCCAAGATTGGATTCCATTACCAGCACATCCATTCCAGCTGGAAGAACTGGATCTACAAAAGGAATTCTAGAGAAAGACCTGCCAAGCCTATTTATTCAGCCTTATGAAATTCTTTTGACCCCTCCCTTGGCTGTACTTTGTACCAGACCACCCAGGTGGATAACACATCTCATTGCAAGCCTGCCTGGAGACTGGAAACAAGCCACAGCCACATCAAGAACACTAAAAGCTAAATATACTCCTGAGCCCCCTGCAAATAACAGGTACCATTTAGGACCATGATAGCCTGAAGGGGACCCCCTAAGTTTTCACTGCTCTGTGGTGGCTTTAGCCTGGGAAGAGAAGTGGCAACCATAACTAGGAGATTCCCACAGTGAAGTAATCTTGGAGAACTATGTGGATATGCAGGATACATGGTGCCAGGACTAACTGTGCGAACTGGGAAACCACAGAACAAATCCTGCTTATGGGATTCTTTGTAGTCTTTACCTTGCTTGCAATGATGGTTTGCTGCTGCCTACCAGAAACTTCTTCCTTCTCCCCCACCTCCCTTCTTCATCATAAAGGGATGAACATCAAGAAAGGCATCCCTAGAAAGACATGTTCATGGCCCCATGAATGCATAGATATGAATATGTGGATCTATCGTAAGAAGGAAGAATACAACAAGGAAAGCAGCCTCTCCATAATAAAACACTGCAAAATACCATGCAGGCAAAATTTCAATCATCAAAAATATCTGTAGTGTTTTACTCACCCACAAAATAATGAAATGCTTTTATAAAGATTCTAAATATTTTATTGGACAAATAACCATGAATTCTTTCAAATAAATGTTATTACTCTTTCAAAAAGACTTTTGAGGGGCTCCTGGGTGGCTCAGTCAGTTGAGTGTCCAACTTTTAACTTTGGTTCAGGTCATGATCTCACAGCTCATGAGTTGGAGCCCTGCATCTGTCTCTGTGCTGACAGCTCAGAACCCAGAGCCCCTTCGGATTCTGTCTCCCTCTCTTTCTGCCCCTCCCCCACTCATGCTCTGTCTCTCTCTCTGTCTCCTTGAAAAATAAATAATTATTTTTTAATGTAAAAACCATTTCTAGTTCACAGTTTTGCATCATTTACAAAACAATCAGTAGACTACATTTAGCCTATGGGAAGGATTTGGCTACTGGCCACAGTTTGCTAACCCTTACCCTAGATTATAACTTTGGCATAACCTTTTCCAAATTGGAAATCTGGCTTTTGGTGGGATGGAACTTGGCAATTAGTTACAGATACATGGGATGTCTCCACATCAGCTTAAGACAAGAATAAAGATGATTCTTACATCTCTCCTGTTAACTGCTGTGTGAATGTGTCTAGAACTGTGAAGACTAAATCCTCATTTCAAACAGGATTATTATAAATGAGATGAGGCCTTGAGAAAATTACAAAGCCAAGGAAGAGAAGTAACTGATCACGGTCCATTTTCTGCAGTTTGATACTTGATACTGATAAATAAATTAAAATCTCTGGCTTCTCCAAACCACTTACCTATGTGAAAAAGAGGCTTAAAATTTTGTGTAAATTAGCTTGACAGCTTAGCAAAAATAGCATAGCAGATGCCCAGTAATGAATGAATGCTTTTCCTTTTAGATAAGTGATTCTCAACCTTGGCTGCATATTAGAATCATCCGGAAAGCTTTTAAAACTCTAAATGCCCAGACTGTGCACCTCTACCAGTTAAATCAGAATCTCGGGGGTATGAGAGCTCCCTAGGTGATTATAATGTGTATCCATGGTTGAGAACCACCACTATAATATAATATTCAGGATTTCTGCCCTTTGTCCGGGTGTCACGTCCAATGCCAAATGACACAATTTGAAACACTTGCATAATTCTGTGTAGCCTGACTCCTAAGTAGATTCAGATGCTTTGATAATAGACACCTGGCCTTGAACCTGTGTGCCAGGGCCCGGTGAATTCCAGGTGGGCTTCTGGATTCTGTGTCTATAACCCTGGCAACAAAGAATGCTGCAGGTACAAATCAATTTAAAAAATAGCAAAAAAGACTTGAATAGACACTTCGCAAAAGATAATATATGAATAAGATGAATAAGCACAAGAAAGGTTCTCAGCGTCTTTAGTCATCAGGGAAATACATATTAAAACCATAATGCGATACAATTTCACACCCACTGACAACTCCAAAAGACTGACGATACCAAATATTGGCAAGGATAGAGCAACTGGAACTCCCGTGCACTGCTGGTGAGAGCATGAAATGGCACAACTACTTGGAATAACCATCTAGCAGTTTCTTATAAAGTCAAATATTCACTTGTCTAATGACCCAGCAATTCCCCTCCTAGGAAATAAAAACCAATGTTCACTAGAAATGTTCAAGAATGTTCATAGTATCTTTATTCACAATAGTTAAAAACTGCAAACAACTCCAATTGTCCATCTACAAGGAAATGAATTAACAGATTGTGTTGTATTCACACAATGGCATGCTACTCAGCAAGAAAAAGGAACAAATGACTGGCGCACGCAAAACACAGATGAATCTCAGAAACATTATGTTGAGGGAAAGAAGCATGACACAGAATGTATATGGCGTGATTCCATTTATACGAGGTTCAAAGAGAGGCCAAACTAGGGGCACCTGGCCAGCTCGGTCAGTAGAGCTTGCGACTCTTTTTTTTTTTCTTTCTTTCTTTCTTTCTTTCTTTCTTTCTTTCTTTCTTTCTTTTTTAAGTTTATTTACTTATTTTGAGAGAGAGAGAGAGCATGGAAGGGGGCAGAGAGAGAATCCCAAGCAGGCTCCTCACTGTCAGCATAGATATTCAATGCGTGGCTCGAATCCACAAACCATGAGATCATGACCGGAGCTGAAACCAAGAGTTGGACGCTTAACCAACTGAGCCACCCAAGTGTGCAACTCTTGATCTTGGGGTTGTGAGTTTGAGCCCCGCATTGGGTGTACAGATTACTTAAAAATAAAAAAATCCTAAAAAAAATTCAAAGGGAGTCAAAACTAATCTCTGGTAATAGAAATCAGAGTAGTTGGGGCGCCTGGGTGACTCAGTTGGTTCAGCGTCCGACTTCAGCTTAGGTCATGATCTCGCGGTTTGTGAGTTTGAGCCCAAGGTTGGGTTCTGTGCTGACAGCTCAGAGCCTGGAGCCTGCTTCAGATTCTGTGCCTCCCTCTCTCTCTGCCCCTTCCTCTCTGGTTCTCTCTCTCTCTCTCTCTCTCTCTCTCTCTATCTCTATCTCTCTCAAAAATAAATAAACATTAAAAAAGAAAAGAAAAAGAAATCAGAGTAGTTGTTTTCTGGGGGCAGGGAGGGGAGCTACACAAGGGTTGACTAGAAAGGGACAGGAGAATGAGGGAATTTTTTTGAGTGATAGAAATATTCTAATATTCTATTCACCTGGGTGGTTACCACTGTCAAAACTCAAAGAACTGTACACTTAAGGTCTATGCATCTTATTCTATGTAAATCATACTCCCGTAAGTAAAGTATTTAAAAATTATATGAGAAGAAGAATGGAGGCCCTATGACCACACATAGTTGGTCCCTCTCTCCAGGAAACTTCTTGACTTTGGCAAGGTGAGAACCAATACAGGCTCTCAAGAGCCCTCTCACCACAGCTAGTGCCCCAGAGCTCTTTCCCCATTAGGGCAAAGGCTCAGAGGTGGCAGAGTGAAGGGCACTTTGGAGAATATCAAGTAGTGCTGTTTGTAGTGCTGTGGTTCTACTGGAGTGTGGAGCATGTGAAGGAGAAGTTGGGAAACAGAAATGTCAAGGAAGCCCTTGAATGCCAGGTGGAAGAGCTTGATCTTTATCGTAGGCGGTGGAGTCTGCTAGAGGTTTTGAATAGACAATCCCTCTCAAATAAATGGCTTCTTCTTGAGGGTTTCTCCGATCCACCTGTGATGCTTAATGCCCCATGGAATCCAGAGGAATGCACAGAACCTGTTAGCCAAAGATCCTCCTCGTGGACTCTTTAAACTTAGAGCCTTGGCCCTCTGATGATGAGCGGAAGTATGAAGGCTGCTGTTTGCTTTGGATTCAGACTTGTTTTTTAGTCCTTTCCTAATCCCACAGACATGATTTCACGGACATTTTCCAGAATAGCTTACTTTCCAGATCTTGTTCTTCATCTTCAACTCACTCCTCACACTCTGCAATCTTATTTCTCATTCCACTATTCTTCTTAAACCACTCTCACATAGAAGATGAATTCTATTAATTAGAACTCTGTATTAGTTTAACTATTACTGTAGGACAAATTATCCTAAAACTTAGTTTGCATGAAAACAATGATAATCATATATTACCTTTCACATTTTTTATGGGTCAGGACATCAGAGAGGGCACCACAGGGCACCACCAGAATGGCTTGCCTCTCTGTTCTGTGATGTCTCAGTCTTAGCTGGAAGACTTGAAGACTGGAGGCTGGCATCATCTGAAGGCTCATTCACCCACATCTAGTGATAGATTCTGGCTCTCAGCTGAGACCTTAGCTGGGCTTGTGGGTTGCAGCTACACATGGCTTCTCTAAGTGGATTAGGTTTCCTCACAAGATACTGGGTGGGTTACAAAGGTGAACATTGGAAGAGAGACAGAAAGAGAGAGATGGAATCTGTACCTTTTTACGTCTTAGCCTCAGAAGTCACATAGCATCACTGTACCATCCTCCACTGGTCAGGGCAGTCACAAGCCCCACCCAGACTCAAGGGGTGGGAACACAGACCCCACCTTGGTGGAAAGGATATCAGTCATTGCAAGAAAAGCACTGGTGCAGTGGGATAAATATATTGATGCAGCCATCACTGGAAAATACAATCATTTTCAATTTCATTTACAGAAACCCCAAGACTAACTGGCTTAAACTAAAAGAAAATTTATTGACTCACATATGAAAACTCCAGGCGTAGGGGTGACCCCAAATAAGGCTTGAATAAATCTCAAGCTATGTCCTCAGAACCCAGTTTCTCTTTTCTTCATCTCTGGGCTCAGCTTCTTCCATGCTAGCTTGAGTCTCAGACAGATTCTCCCTTCATGGTGGCAAGATGCTGCCACAGCTCCACCTACACACCATCTCTTGCTCAGTTACTGCAGGAAAAGAGAAATATGCTTCTATGACAGTTTACACGAACATCCTAGAAACTGAGTTTCTTTGGCTCTAATTGTCCTGACTTTGCTCTGGGTGCCCATCCCTGAGCAATTCGCTGTCATCAAGAAAATGTACTGCATGAACTGCCATGGGCTTGAGTCACACAGCCACCTCCGGAACCAGGGGCAAGGTCAGCATCATCATAAGTCACAGGTCTTCTACAACAGAGATTAATTCAGCGATGAGAACAGAATTTACAGGGGACAAGGGACAGGAGGACAGGGGTTTATATTTCTCATAGCACAGAAAGTCTGGGATCACACAGCTACTGGTGTCATCCCATGCTTCCATGGTTTCAGACAGGTAGAGCTGTGGTTCTCTTGATCCTTCCACTTTTTCCAAAAGATGAATGCTCCAGGGGTGCCTGGGTGGCTCAGTCGGTTGAGTGTCTGACTTCAGCTCAGGTCATGATCTCACGGCTCTGTGAGTTCGAGCCCCACATCGGGCTCTGTGCTGACGGCTTGGAGCCTGGAGCCTGCTTTGGATTCTGTGTCTCCCTCTCTCTCTGCCCCTAACCCATTCGCATTCTGTCTCTGTCTCTCTCAAAAATAAATAAACATTAAAAAAAAAATTTTTTTTAAAGATGGATGTTCCCGTTCTAGTTATCATGTCTGTCTAGATATCATGTCTCTTTGGCGCCATAGATCACATTGCCACTGCTCACTTTAAGGTGGTTGGGAAACTGAGTACAGGTGAGGCAGGCAAGGGAGAAGAGGGTTGGAAAGAGCATTAAGTTATCCAGCCCATAGTCTGTCAAATCAACCCCTGGACATAGAGGTGTGTCTGCTTCACCCAAATCACATGGCTGAAGAAAGAAGTGATGTCTCTTTCATAGAAAAATTGGAGCACACTTACCATAAGAAGGCTAATGAGATGCTGAATGGCAAACATAAGAACTGGCCACTGCCTCAATGACCTTTCTTTGAATTCTGCAAAAGTCTTTCCTTTCTGTGGGAAGTGCAGAAGAAACCCTGGTGACTTCTTACTAGTAACTGCCAAATTCTGTAGTAATTTAAGTAATTTTCTTATTGGATCTCTCTTTTGCATTGGATACTATTGATCATTCCTTTAAAAAATTTTTTTTTAATGTTTATTTATTTTTGAAGGAGAGAGAGAGACAGAGTGTGAGCCGGGGGCCGGGGGGCAGAGAGAGAGGGAGACACAGAATCTGAAGCAGGCTCCAGGCTCTGAGCTGTCAGCACAAAGCCCAACGCGGGGCTCTAACCCACAAACTGCGAGAGCATGACCTGAGCCTAAGTCGGACGCTCAACCGACTGAGCCACCCAGGTGCCCCGATCATTCCTTTATTTCTGCAACTCCTTACTTCTTTTTTTAAAAAAAGATTTTATTTTTAAGTCATCTCTACTCCCAACATGGGGCTGAAACTCACAACCCCAGATCAAGAGCCGCATGCTCCACCAACGGAGCCAGTCTGGCACCCCTGTAACTCATTACTTCTTCATTAAAACGGTTTCCCTTGCTTCTGTGACACTGAGCTTTTTGGGTTGTCCTTGAACCTCTCTGACCATATGATCTGTGCATTTGAGAGTCCCTTCTTCATGCCCCTATTCCACACACATGAATCTGCCTGCAGCCAAACACTTTTCTCTTTCTGTCTACTCCCTTCTCTTTGTCATGTTTCTTAATCTGACTGCTCAGTTTAGGTATTTTCATTCTTATTTCCATAATAAAGAAATTTAAGGTTGTTAATCTTCTTGTAAGGAGAGATTTGGCCCATTTGTATGAACTTTGTTATGTAGTGCTCTCCCTTTTGTAAAGATCTAAATAGAGTTTGCTTTCCTTGAGTTTATTTTGTAATATGAATAATGCATACTCTGCTTTCTTTTTGTTTGCACTTGGCTGTTGTCTTTTCCTAAAGGTTGTGTTTAATGTTTCTGCTCATTCATATGTTCCACACACTTGACTTAAATACACACACTGGACTTCCATCTAGTACATGCATGGGCCCTCTTAACTTTCCATGTTTATTAGTTTAAATGCCATGGCTGCACACCCAGAGATTTCTGAACTTTGGTCCACTACTGAAAGGACTTTGGAGGCCCTTGATATACTGCATGGCAGAGATATTGAGGAGACTGAATCAGGCAGGGTTCTTTGATTGTCAGTAACAGAAACCAGCTCTGGCTAACTTTAAAAAAATATATGGGCTAGTTCACAGAAGAAAAGAAAGGCTGAAGAACTAAAACCCTATCACCCACAGGGAAACATTCAAATTCATTAAACATAATAGAAATGTTCTTTTATTCCCCCCCCCCCCCAGTGAGACATTGTTCTAAGTACCAGGAAATCAGCGGGAACCTCTACTTTCAAGACACATATGTCTAATGTGGATCTAGACCCAGGGCTTGGCTCAATAGCCTCTTATCCTGCCACTTTCCAACATACACAGTTAATACCTTAAATATCTTAAATACCACAGTTATGCATTTCCCTCATGGACTAGGTTCTTTCCTTAATGTTTGCATATCTTCTATTATTCTCCTCTTTCTGCCTGTAATGCCCTCTCCCACATTTTTATTTGATGACCTTCTATCCAGTCTTCAAAAATCAAGCAAAATGTCACCACTATTACAGGGAGGTCAATAAATGACTCCCACATTTTCCCTGCTCAGTTGGGAACTACTGTATTTCTCTTTCTTTCTTTCTTTCCTTTTAAGTTTGTTTTGACAGAGAAAGAGAGCAGGGGAGAGGCAGAGAGAGAGAGGGAGAGAGAGAATCCCTAGCAGGCTCCAGGCTAGAGCCTGACTCGGGCTTGATCCCATGAACCAAACCATGAGATCATGACCTGAGCCAGAAACTAAGAGTCAGAAATTCAACCTGAGTGAGCCACCTGGAAGGTCCCATTGAGAACTATTTCATATGTAGATCGATAACATATCTCATATGCTGATTGAATAAAAAATGTCATTTTTATCATTAATAAAGTCTAAGTTAGAGAATATGGCTTATGTTTGAGGCCAAATGACTTTGTTAATATTTGGCCGTACAGTTAGGCAGACATTTAAAAAAATATTTAAAGTTTTATTTGATCTATTACAAGTATTGTTTCTAACATTATTTTAAATTATTTTTATTTTATCTACTAGTTATAGAAAAATATTTTTGTTAGCAATGATATTATAGTCAGTACCATGTGATTAAATGAATTTCATTATTTAAAAATTTTTTTAAAAATAGGGCCACCTGGGAGCACCTGGGTGGTTCAATCAGTTAAGCATCCGACTTTGGCTCAGGTCACGATCTCACGGTCAGTGAGCTCGAACCCCGCGTCGGGCTCTGGGCTGATGGCTCAGAGCCTGGAGCCTGCTTTGGATTCTGTGTCTCCCTCTCTCTCTGCCCCTCCCCCACTCATGCTCTGTTTCTCTCTCTCTCTCTCAAGATAAATAAACATTTAAAAAATTAAAAAAAAAAATACAGTTGCATGCTCTGCTGACTGACCCTGTCAGGCACCTCAAATTAATGGATTTTGGGGCACCTGGGTGGCTCAGTCAGTTGAGCATCCGACTTCAGCTCAGGTCACGATCTCACGGTCCGTGGGTTCGAGCCCCGCGTCGGGCTCTGGGCTGATGGCTCAGAGCCTGGAGCCTGCTTCCGATTCTGTGTCTCCCTCTCTCTCTGCCCCTCCCCCGTTCATGCTCTGTCTCTGTCTCAAAAATAAATAAACGTTAAAAAAATAATAAAAAAAAAAATAGGGGCACCTGGGTGGGTCAGTCAGTTAAACATCTGACTCTTGACTTTGGCTCTGGTTACGATCTCACAGGTTCGTGGGTTTGAGCGCCACATGGAGCTCTGCGCTGACAGCGTGCGGAGCGTACTTGGGATTCTCTCTCTGCCTGTCCCTCCTGCTCTCTCTCTCTCTCTCTCAAAATAAATAAACTTTAAAAATTTTTTAAAAATAATTTGTGATATAGAAATTTAAATGTCTGTTCTCATTTCAACTTATTTGGATGCTTTGTTTTGAGGCTGTCATAGCTAAAAAAGATGCCTCATGGTGATATGTAAACCCAAGACTATATCAAAACTTGATTTCCTCTTTCAGTTGTATATTCCCATTGTTTTTTGTTGAAATTCAGGTTAGTAAATATCCATCTTTCATCATATTAGTCAGTTTTTCTTGCAAACTATTTGGAAGATGTGGAATTATAATAATTTTAACAAATGACTTAAAAAACAATGATGCTTTTATCTGAAAGATTTTTAAATTGGTTAGCAATTTTTTCCCATTTTCTATGTACATGTATATAAATTTTATAGGTGACTCCCATTGGTTTTTATAATAAAATCCTGTAATTATATAAAATGCTTTTTCATAATTATAAAATTCTTTCATAATTCTCTCTGCATTTATCTGTTTAATTTTTTCCACATTTATTGACATATAATTGACATAACAAACTGCACATACTTATAGTGTACAATTTGGTGAGTTTTGACAGTGTTATATAGCTGTAAAACCATCAACATACCTTGAGTATCCTATACCCTTCCCTAATATGTCTGTGACCTTTTCCTCACTCAGCTCCAGACAGTTGCTGATCTCCTATAATACTTGAGTTGTCAAAGTATGGACTAAAATATCTGCCAGGTTCATCTGGGCTTGTGCCAGAGGATAAAAAAGAGAGGTAAGTGCTGAGCCTTGTATATATTATTCCTTCTTGCAAACTCACCAGTCACATAAGCTACTATTCCTCCCTTTTTTTTTTTTAATTTTTTTTTAACGTTTATTTATTTTTGAGACAGAGAGAGACAGAGCATGAACGGGGGAGGGGCAGAGAGAGAGGGAGACACAGAATCGGAAGCAGGCTCCAGGCTCTGAGCTGTCAGCACAGAGCCCGACGCGGGGCTCGAACTCATGGACCGCGAGATCGTGACCTGAGCCGAAGTCGGACGCTCAACCGACTGAGCCACCCAGGCACCCCACTACTATTCCTCCCTTTAAGGAACTCCCAGCATTGGAATGCAAGAAGCCTGGGATAAGGAGGTTCCTTCTTTAACAATGCTTTTCCTTCCTCCTCATACAGTCATTAACTACTCTGGACTCCCACTTTGTAAACACTTCCGTAATAATGTGGAGAAAACATTACTTAGCGGAATTCACGGAGGACTGCAAAAAGATATGTTGAGCCTGCTCTCTATCAGAGAAGGAGCTAGGAATAGAGTGTCAGGAAAGTGAGCTTTCAGAAGGTGGTGGAGTGTCAGAAATGGAGTCAGAGGCAGCTGAAAGTTGCATTTTGTTCAATATCACCCTACCTCCATTTACTCTATGTTAACGAGGGTGAATTTTTATACACATGTAAAAGTGGTGATGGGCCAGAGATTCAAGATCAGGTGTGATGAGGGGCGGAATAGAGACAGTGTACCAGTACTGAGAGAGTTTCCATGAAAGGACCAAGAGTACCCAAATATTTAGTTATCCAAAGATTTTTTCAAGGGTCATGTTGTAACCAGCCTCCAAGATGGCCCCCAGTGATTCTCCTCTTCTCCCTTCTCCTCTCCACTCCTTCCTACAATGAATTGGGTGGTCTGTGTAACCTATGGAATATCATGGTAATGATGGAGGGTGATTTTCAAGGCGACGTCACAAAAGACAGCCTTTTATGCCTTGCTCTTTCTTGGATCACTAGCTCTGGAGGAAGCCAGCAGCCAAGTTCTAAGGACACTCAAGCAGCACCAAGGGGAGGTCCACATGGCAAGAAATTAAAGCCTCCTGAGCAGCTATGTGAGTCTATCTTGGAAATGAATCCACCAGTCTCAGGCCAACATCTTAACTGCAAGCTCATAGAGACGCTTTGCCACCATTATCTTATGTTTTGCAAACTGTGGTCACTCAGCTGCCTCCCTGAAAGACTCCGAGCTCCTAGAACCCTGAACCCTGGACTTGCTTATTTAAGTCTGTCCCCATCACAGCAGGCAGATTAAAGGCTGAAAGAAAGTGTGTTGGATGAACAATGGTTGCCCTCTAATCAAATGAATGAATAAATGAATGAAGGAGGGAGATATGCCCAGGGTCCTTTGAGTCAAAAGGCACAGACTTCATCTCTAGGTCTTTCTGAAAAACTAGACCTATATCTCACAATAGCCACATCCAAGGGAGAAACTATGACTACTTTCACATAGACTAGGAAAGACTGCCAAACCCTCAAAACAATGGGAAGGAGTCTTCAAGTATCATGGAAAGAAGAGATGTCACTTTGGTAACTGTGGGTGGCAAAGCAGGATTAGAGCAAGGAGACACTACCCTGTGAGTACCTCATTTTACAGCATATGTTTTCCAACAGTCTTGTGAGGTAATCAGAGATAGGATTACAGCTCCATTTTGTTGAAGAGAAAATTGAGAATCAGAGAAGGAAAGGAACTAGCCTGAAGTCACACAGGAAACACATAGTCCTTAAATTCCCAACCAGAGAGTTGTTCCAAGACTCTCTAATGTATTTCTCAAAAGATTGCTTTAGGGGCGGCTGGGTGGCTCAGTCGGTTAAGCGTTCGACTTTGGCTCAGGTCATGATGTCGGGGTTTGTGGACTTGAGCCCCGCATCCGGCTCTGTGCTGACAGCTCAGAGCCTGGAGCCTGCTTTGGATTCTGTGTCTCCCTCTCTCTCTGCCCCTCTCCTGCTCACGCTCTGTCTCTCTCTATCTCAAAAATAAATAAACATTTAGAAAAATTTAAAAAAGAAAAAGATTGCTTTGTATTCCTCTTGGCCTAAGCCTGCACCCACCACAGACCCCTAGGCAAAGGAAAGGAAGTGAAACGAGTAGTTGCTTTCCTGCTGAGAACACTTCCAGTCTGTTTGCAAAGAGATCCCACCAAACCGCCTATTTATTGGGGTGGGGGTGGACAGGGGTTTGAGCAGGGATTTATGAAAGGAAAGGGAAGGGCTGAAGAAGCTCTGGATGGCAGAATTCCACTCAGCGTCATTTAGGCCCCTCCTCCTCCCAGAAGCCAGCTAGGAATGATCCTCCTCGCCTGAAACTCCCACTCCTTTTTCTGAACTCATTGTGAAGTTGGTGGGTGACGTATTGGGAGAGCAGAGCAGTGAGAGGAAGTGGGGCATTGCCTGGATTTCACGGATTTACCTCCATTTGTACCCCCATCTCCACCTCCTAATGTACTTTATACGGGCCTCTATCATAGGTCTTATCAATCCAGCCCAGTCTAAATAAATTATATAAACTCTTCTCTGGCATATTTGGCAAAGAATGAAGGATTTCTGCAGTTTCTCAATAATTACTCTTTAAATATTAATAATTGAGATAAAGACAAAAGAAGAGAACACTAAATGTAAGTATTTACAAATACTCTGCCTACTGTCTTTTCCCTGGAAACAGGAGCATAACAGAAGCTGAGAGCAGACCAGACTGCTTTTCAGGAGAAAGAAGGGAAGCAGGGAAAGGGGGAGAGAAGAGGCAAATGGGCGGCGGTGAGTGGTGGGAAGAGATGGAGATGAAATGAGCTGTCACCCTGAAGGATGGAGCTCTGGGGAGAGATTTGTACTGAGAAGTTTCGTGAAATAATCGTATGTGTTGTGATATAATTCCCATCTTGTTTCCAAGGGCATTCAGTAAAGATTTCTGCTCTTGTAGAGTCTCATTTGTGTTTCTCTTAGAGGCACCACTGACCCAATTCTGCCCTAAAAATGATGACATACGCCTCAGTTAAGTTATAATAATGCTACTTCTACTACTACTAATAGCATCTACTCTTTAAAAAAAAAATTGTTTTAAACATTTTTTTTTTATTTTTTTTTAACGTTTATTTATTTTTGAGACAGAGAGAGACAGAGCATGAACAGGGGAGGGGGAGAGAGAGAGGGAGACACAGAATCTGAAACAGGCTCCAGGCTCTGAGCTGTCAGCACAGAGCCCGACGCAGGGCTTGAACTCACGGACCGTGAGATCGTGACCTGAGCCGAAGTCGGACGCTTAACCGACCGAGCCACCTAGGTGCCCCACATTTATTTATTTTTGAGACAGAGAGAGACAGAGCATCAACGGGAGAGGGTCAGAGAGAGAGGGAGACACAGAATCCAAAACAGGCTCCAGGCTCTGAGCTGTCAGCACAGAGCCCAACGCGGGGCTCGAACCCACAAACCGTGATATCATGACCTGAGCTGAAGTCAGACGCTTAACCGACTGAGCCACCCAGGCACCCCAGTAGCAACTACTCTTTAGTGAGTGCCTTTTGTGTGCCAGATCCAGACACTTGTAATGTCATCAACTGGATTTAAAATGTTTCTAATTGACTACAAATAGCTTTGTATGATTGGTGATTCACAGATATTCGCAGGTATGATCTGTTCCTGGAGTCACAAACTCATTTGTCTGCAAGGATGAGTCTCTAGTGAAGTGGGCTATCTTTAACAGTATAAATTTGATATTGACCGTGCAGGTCAGGTGATGTAAGGGAGGAACAGACACAGGTCAACTGGAGAGCCATGCCCCAAGAAGGCAGCTGCTACTTAGTCTAGGCCAATTTTTGCCATGAGGAAACACGGCCTCACTGTTACTGGATCCTGTGTAAGTTTTTCCACAGAAGTCAGAAATGCCTTTTCGTATGTATTCCTAATTTTTAAATTAATTATAAATCTTTAGGAGAACTAGCTTGTGGCCTCTCTTTACTAAAAGGGGCCAAAGAAGAAACGGTAATTAATGTCATTTGGTCAGAAAAGCTTAAGCCACTCGGCTCTTGAGAAAAAAGGGAAAAACAACAAAACAAAACAAAAACAAAAACAAAATGAAACCAAAACCAGAGACCAGAACAGGAACACGGTGTGTCACAAGGCTTTTGTAGAAACTTGGTTTCTTTATAATCCAGCTTATATCCTTTTAGGTCTGTAGTTCTCTAACTCAGCTGCTGGATTTCCCTAAAGGAAATTGCGTACTGGCTGAAGATGACACAGTGAAATCATAAAGAAAAGTGTTCAAGTTTAAAAGATAGGCTGTGTTCCAGCTGAGTGAAGCAACCAGATCTGTTCTGGGCTTCCCTACATTTCCAGCCACAGCAATTTCTGGGACTGGTTCCTACTGGGGGTCCAGGGGAGAAAGCTAAATTTCTTAAAATCCTTCCACCTGCACAGCACACTGTTGCTGAGTTCTGTGTTCTAAGGCCAAAAATAGGGTAAGAATGGAAAAAGGGAATGGGAGTGGGGGTGGGGATGAGAGGGAGATTTAAATTCTCAGGCTCAAATAATGTCAGAGCAGGGAGGGACCTTAGATAGCATTCTAACCCAATTTTTATACATCTTTTATTTCTTAACATTTCAAAATTAGGATATACTTGTGCTAACAGATCGCTATAAATAGAAAGCAGACACTCCTTCCTCTCTTGCCTTCATTTACAGCTGGAGAAACAAGCTCGTAGAGGGAAGTGATATGCATTGTCACCTAGTTAGAGTGCAGGGCAAGTTTTCACGGAGATCGACATTGGGATTGAGCAGGATTGTTTCCTATAGAAAGGGAAGAGGCTGGAATGTTGAGGAGAACGTTTAGTCTCAGATATTTTTATAACTGAGAAAAGACAGGAAGAAAAAAAGACTATGCTCAGAGTTTTATATATGTTGTTGTTGTTGTTGTTGTTGTTGTTTTTACGTAAGCCTTACCTCTCCCCTGGGAGGGAGGTATAGTTATTCTCATATTAAACATGAGGAAACTGGGGATCAGAGGGTTAATTAACTTGCCCAATATCACACAACTAGAAAAGTGGAGTAACTAGAATCCAGGTCTCTATAACCCTCAAGTTTCAATCCCATATATCACTCATGTAAATTAAAAATGGTTTCCTCTGCCTCTGGGCACATGAAGCCCAGCACCAGAGCTCATGGAGATGGTGGGTACGTTCTACAGTGCATTGGCTGTGTGTTCTCCTCCAAGTGCATGGCCCTTAGCTACTATGCAATATGGTTTATCAAAAAAAAAAAAATCAGGACATTTTCATTATGATACGTCTTTACTAACTCTCCAAATTCTCTTTGAACTTTATTCTGATGTGAGAGAATGGGGAACGGAGTACCTGCTGAGAGACTCTAAGATGCAGGGGCAAGAAAAGGGAAGAGAGTCATACTGCTCAGACACAAGGGTACCATATCTTGGTCAGCAATGAAGAGAACCCTGGAGATCTGGGTTGTGAGGCTATCATCCACCCTGATATAGCTAATTGACTTGGGTCTTGGTTTTCTCCCATGTAAAGTGGTACAAAGAAGGGATTGGACCAAATGAATTCTGAGGTTCCTTCCAACTCTGAGGTCTATGGTTCCAAGAATAGATATAGATGCCCAGTGGGGGAAATGTTTTAAATCAGCCAAAAACTTAACAAGCAAAAGAGAAGAGACTCATATGAAGAATAGAAGACAGGCAGACTACAGATATCATTTAATCTAGTGTCTGAAAAATGGTATCTAGTCTCTGCTGCAGTAAGCTCTTGCCCCCTTGAGACAGGCCATGTCATTGTTGGCCAGTTCTCATGGTTAGAATTTCTTACAGTGAGTCAGACTTGCTTTCTGAGACCTAACTGTGCCATGGGAACCATAGAGCCCATTTTAAATATACTTCCAAAAAATAGTCTTCAGATATTGGAAAACAGTGAATGTAACTCCCCAGATTTATCTCTTCTCCAGGATAAGTATTCCTTGAACCACACCATTCATCCCTCAAGAGACAGGGTTTCAGGTCCCGTGATCCGGGCTCATTCATTCAACAAACATTTGCGAGGCATATATGTGCCATGTTCCATGGGAAAAACTGGGAATACACAAGGTGAAGAAAACACAGTCCTAACACTCAAGGGCTTTACTTCTAGTGGGAATGACAAAGAAGTCCCTAAACCATTGCACCAACCCTAGTAGAAGGTGTGTAAGTGTAGTGGGTGTCGAAGAAGGAGACAGTCAAATCTACCCAACGGGTCAGGAGGACTTTGTGGAGGAGAGACTTCTTCCTCTGTAGGTCCGTACATAAATCACTTTATCTTCCTCTTCATCCAAGGACTTTACCTCCTTCTGCCTTCTTTTCTTGGCATTTCTCTAACACATCCTGTTAGAGTGTTATGTTTCAGGAAATTTTTTAAAAATATATTCATCTGCCACCTTAGAAATGTTTTCATAAGAAGAGAATCTAGCAGCTTGTGACAAGAATGACTATTTCGGCACATAAAGTCTGAGACACTTTTACCAGCTCCCATTCTTACAGTCTCTCCAACCTAGCTTTCCTCTCTTTCGTTATTCTCTTTTTCTTCCTTTCTCCTTCAGGATTTCTCTCACTCTTCCTTTCAAGGCATTTTTACAATCTCATAGTTAATCCTCACCACACAGCTTTTTTGTAAATTCAGATGGGTTAAGGGACATGACAGAGGGCACAAGCTGGGAAGTAGCAGAAGCACGATTTGAACCTAGCTCGTCTGATAAATATTCACATTCAATTATAGGAAAAGAGGTCACAGGGTTTCTATCTGACCCTTTGCTAATACATGAATGCATATTTGAAAATATAATCATTTCCACTACAGGCTAAAATGCAGGCCTAATTCTCCCACCTAGTTCCCTTCTATCCTTCTTGGATGAAGTATAAAATATCCTCTCCTAACTGCGTTTAACCTGTTTCTGCTAAATGTACGTATTTTCAAAGTATTTAATCATCACTTTCACGTAAAAAAGTTGTCTTCTCAAAAAAAATTTTTTTTATCTTCTCATAATGTCCTGAGCAGGTAAATGTGTCAAAGTCCTTTATCTTATCTTAGAGGATGCAGCATGATATAAAAAACAAGGTTTCCTAAAAGTCAGCAATCTCTATACCACTTTCATTATTTTTGCTACATTCTTGAACTACTTACAGCACTTTAAAAAACTATTTTAATTTTGGGGTACCTGGGTGGCTCAGTGGATTGAACATCTAACTCTTGATTTCGGCTCAGGTCATGATTTCACAGTTTGTGAGATTGAGCCCTGCATAGGGCTGCATGCTGACAGGGAGGAGCCCACTTGAGATTCTCTCCCTCTCTCTCGCTCTCTCTGCCCCTACCCCATGAGGACGCGTTCTCTCTCTCTCTTTTTCTCACTCTCTGTCTCTCTCTCTCTCAGAATAAATGAATAAACTTTTAAAAAACCCTGTTTTAATTTCAATTTATTTACTTTTTTAACTTAAATTTTAAGGTGAACTTTAAATCTTTATATAGTGTCCCTATATGTAATGCCAAATTTTGATGTGCTCTTTATGTGTTCTTAATATTAAAATAAATGTATAATTATAGTATCTATAAACATTTGTTCTGCACTACTTAAAATAACCTCAAGAGCACATCGGTTAAACCAAGGCTGCTGCATGCAAAACTCTAAGGGTGCCATTTACATCATGGTCATGTCAGAGCTGTTCAAAGCTGTGGCTACACACGTTAGCCTGAGTAAACCTTGGGAACTTTAAGAAATAATGGAAAATAGAAAGGATACTTAATGGGAGTCTGTAAACCTGTACTTGAGCCCTGGCACTGCCCCTGACTTACGGTGTGATTGAGGGTAGATCCTTTCATCTCTCTGGACCCCAGCTTCCAGATCTGAAAATTGAGGGGGGTTGACCTGAAGAGCTAAAAAGTTGTTACCATCTTTGTTGTATTGTTGTCCAATCTGTGTTGGATTGTTACAATCCAGTTGTTAACAATCTTTCTTTTGAGTAGCTTTAGTCATTTTAGATACCATTCTGAAGCTTTCCCTAGCTCTTACTCCCAGAGGAAAGCCTTGCTGTTATTGTAATTCAGCCAGATAAAATGGGTACTTACAGACTGAGAAAAAGAATTTTCTTTGCTCCTGTACTCAGGAGATAAGATCAGGCAAGTCTTCCAAGACAGGGTTCACATTGGGCAAGAGGACAGCTCTGGGGAAAATTGTGGATTTCATGTTATTGTATAAAGCCAGATGTTACCACTATGTTTATAGATACCGGTATCTGTGAATTTTTTTTCTCTTGACTAGAGAGTAAGCTGTTTGAAAGTAGGATGAAATCCTCATAGTGCATTAATGCAGTAGGATCACAGTAAATGTTTGAAAATGGGAACACAAAGGGAAGGAGAGAAAGGAAAAGGGAGACAATGGAAGAAAGGAAGGGAAGAGAAAAAGATGGGACTGGAGGGCTTGTCCTTTTATTCTCTAGAATAGGCTAAATCATTTTGGCTCATCACAGGAGTGACACCTAGATGTGAAGGACGATTATTTCACAAATTCTGTTCTTTGTCTTAATTTTCAAGAATGCATTATTTCACACAGTAGAAATGCCATATAGGATGTTTTTCTAATCCTTTCACCACAGTTAAGACTATTTTGAGATTTCCCTTGTGTATCTTTGATCTTTTATTCATAAATGCATCCTATTTAAGTGATTTAAATACAATGCTAATTATTGTATATTTTATTAATTCATTTATTTATTCCAAAAATACTTTTGAGCCCCTACTATGTGTCAGAACCCATGCTAGACATTGCTGAAAACATAATGATGAATAAGATATAGTTCATGACCTCAAATTTTCTATAGGCTATTTTGGGAGAAAGATGGGTAAGTTACAAAAGACCATTGACATTTATGAATTACTATTCATTGTTTCGGCTATCCAATTCATGAAGAGCCTCAGAGATCCATGACATGAATCTAATTGTAATGAGAATAATTACACTGATATTGTGGGCTGTTGAGAGGATTAACTTAGATAATGCATTTTTAAACACCCAGCATGAATTTGAATCAAGAGCACTGTAAAAATCTTGTACAGGAGGAACTCACTTGGCTAGTCAAGCCAAGCAGAGAAAATGGGTTGTAAAGAGGTGGGAAATGAAGATAGAATACCCCATTCTCCAAATTTGGGGAAGGGAAAACATTTCTTGTCATCAATTTAAAAAATACATGAAATCAGCAGCACAAATTGTAAAACATAAGTGACAATCCAAGTTCTTGTGTGGCAGTATTTATAAAAATTACAAACTATCAAGATAAAAAGAAAAAGAAACATAATGATTGAAAAGAAAAAACATAAGCATGCTGATATAAATCCAGTGAAGACCACTCCTCCTGCCATCTCCACCTAGATGACAATCTGTTTCCCTTCTGCACAAATATAGTTGTTCATATCAAACTCGCACAGTTTGTATCACTTAGAACAATTTATGATGCATCTTTAGTTGTCAATCTTTTTTAACTCTGATGACATTATTTGAAATTCTCAAAAGTGTTTTAATTTTTCTTTGACCGCCTCTCAGTGGCTGTGTTCAGAGTAGCCTCTATTCTCTGTCTGTTTGCTTCTTTATTTCAGCTCTTATGGTTTATGCCTCCTATTGCCTCTTCTTTACCTCGCCAGAATTATTTGGCGAGAATTAGTGTTTCAGAGACTGGAGAAACTGCCCTAGTGTGTCTTGAGGGTTCAGCACCTCGGACAGCAACATAGGTGCCCTCCCCATTTCAACATTCTCCTCATGGTATGCCTGTGCAACCAATTATGAACAGTAATCATAAATGTATGTGTCAGGGACATGCCATAAGACTCAATTTAATTAGTGTTATCCTAGCAGAATAAACAAAGTGTTGTAAGAGAACCAAGGAGGGAGAGATTGAATCTTCCTAAAGAATCTGGGAAATTTTCCTACAGAAGGTAACAGGATACTGGGTCCTAGGAGAATAGTAGTCATAGTATCCAGCTGTTTGAGCTAAGAGACATCTCAATTGTCATTGTATACAATTTTAGTTTGAAAAAAGTTTTGCGTAGTGAATCAGGATTAATATGGACTGTGAATTACAGAAAACCTAAATAACTTAAAAATAAGGAAGTTTGTTTCTTTCATATAAAAGACATTCAGAGAAAATCAATATAGAGCTGATATGGAGACTTCACAGTTATTAGAGACCCAAGATCCTTATGTCTTTCTCTTCTACTATCCTTAATGCATTCAAATGTGGAGAGTAACTCACGATAGCAGCTAAAACTTGAGTCATCACATCACATCTGCATTCCCAGCAGAATAAAGGGGAGAGTTATAATGGTACCTCTACTATCTAACTCAGTCCTTCTTAAGAACGTGCCCTGGAAATTCCACCCTACAACTTCCGTTCACATTTTACTGGTCATTCCTTGCTGCAGGAGAAGTCAGGGAATGTGATATTTTAGCTGGACATATTACAGTCCATAACAAAATGAGAATTTTGTTAGTAAGAAAGGAGAATAAATATTAGACAATCTGTAGTCTCTGCCACACTTAATAAGCTCTTTAAGGGACCTTGTGGGTCATGTTCTCCTTTGTATCCTAGAGCTTAGCCCAGTAAATGAATAAACTGCATTTTAGAAAAATTGCAAAATCTCCAATTCCTCATGAAAGGTTTTTCTCATTGCACTCTATTTTCCAGAATTTCTACTCACTGGTCCTGTTTCCCCTCTGAAGTCACCCTGAGTAAGTCCTTTGTCTTATGTGGAAAACCTTCAGCTATCTAGAGACACTTCCCATGTTCTGTCTCTTTCTCCGAGGTATTTGCTTCTCTAGGACAATGACCTCCATCTTTTCAGCAATTTCTTATAAGACATGACTCCTGGATTCTCCCTTCCAATTTGGCCCTCATGGCAGAAATTTTGTCCCATCCTGGAGCCAGGAATTAATTAATCCATTTCAACCATGGGCAGGACCTAACTTCAGGTGCTGTCTGGGCTTTGTACTGACTAAAATAAGGCCTTATAAATTATTTTATTTAATTCCCTTGCAATTAAACTTCTTACAAAGTAGATGAGGGAAAAAGAGAGACACATGAAAAGTAAACCATCATCCCCAAAATTGTCACTTGAAATTCACAAAATGTTACTTCCCTGTGTTTCATATTAATAGCCCCTGGCACACTGGGGCTGCCTTTTGGTTGCAGCCCCAGGTTCTGTTCCCTGTTTTCTTTGGGAGTTGAACATCCAGGTCCCATTCCCCTATTTCTCTTCTCCTCAAAGCCTTGCGTCTTTCCAGTTAAAACATTGTTCACTTATTGCACAATGGAGCTTGCACTCTCTACCCTGCAAAGTCAGAAAGAAATTTCCTAGAAGATTTAGCCTTTAGCCCAAGGCCTCAAATTTGCCTGACCTCCCATTAAGCACCCCACCCACCCTTGATCCAGCCTATTTTACTGTTTCTGGGTTCCCTGATTAACTCTGTCTTTACATATTTTATGAATATATTCACCCACCCATGTAGCCAATACATAGATCAAGATACAGAATTTTTAAAAATTGTATAGGAGTATAGTTGAAATATGTTACATTAGTTTCAGGTATACAAATAGTGATTCAACATCTCTTTACGTTATGCTATGCTCACCACAAGTGTAGCTACCATCTATCGCCAAACAGCGCTATTATAATATCATTGACTATATTTCCTATGCTGTACCCTTTATTCTCATGACTTATTCATCATAACTTAAAGTTTGTATCTTCCACTCCCTTTCACCCATTTTACCCACTCCCTCCCCACCGCCTCTGGCAACCATCAGTTTGTTCTGATTCTACTTTTTGTTTGTTCATTTATTTTGTTTTTAGAGTGAAATCATATGGTATTTGTATTTCTCAATCTGACTTATTTTACTTGCAAAATACCCTCTAGGTCCATCCAAGTTGTCACAATTGGCAATATCTCATTTTTTATGGTTGTATAATACTCCATTATCTATGTGTACATCTTCTTTGTCCATTCATCTATCAATGGACACTTATGTTGTTTCCATATATTTTTTTAAATAAAAAAATTATTTAGAGAGAGAAAGAGAGAGCAAGTAAGGGAGGGGCAGAGAGAGAGCATGAGAGAGAATCCCAAGCAGGCTCCATGCTGTCAGCACAGAGCCGGACACAAGGCTTCGTCCCACAATGAGATCATGACCTGAGCAGAAATCAACAGGGGGGGGGGGGGGGGGGGGGGGGGGCGGCGGCGCCTGGGCGGCTCAGTTGGTTAAGAGTCTAACTCTTGACTGCCGCTCAGGTCATGATCTCACGGTTTGTGAGTTTGAAGCCCACATTGGGCTCCGTGATGCTCTCTCTCCCTGCCCCTCCCCTGCTTTCTCTCTCTCTCAAAATAAATAAGTAAACATTAAAAAAAAAAAAAGAAATCAAAAGTCAGCGGCTTAAACTGACTGAGCCACCTATGTACCCAATGTTGCTTCAGTATCTTGGCTATTGTGAATAATGCTGCAATAAACATAGGGGTGCATATATCTTTTCAAATCAGTGTTTTGTTTTCTTTGGGTAAATATCCAGTAGTGGAATTATTGGATCGTATAATATTTATATTTTTAATTTTTTGAGGAACCTCCATACTGTTTTTCACGTTGTCTTTACCAATTTACATTCCCACCAACAGTGCATAAGGATTCCAAGATAAAGAATATTTGTAGCCACCTAGAAGACTCCTATGTGCCTTCATTCAGTGAACACTCACCCGTCAATGACAGCCCCTATTCTAGTGAGTTTGCCTGTTTTTGAACTTCAGGTAAGTGGAATGATCCAGTATGTACTCTTTTGCATCTGACTTCTTTCCTTCATCATTAAGTTGGAGAGATTCACTCATGTTGTGAGTAGCACTATTTTGTTCTTTTCCATTGCTGTGTCCATTGTGGCAAAGGTTTTCAACATTATTTCAATTTGAGTCCAATCTATAGACAAGATGGAGAACCTTGGCTCTAGAGTCAGAAAAAACAGGGGTTGAATCCTATCTTCAAAATTATTTGACCTGGATTCACCCCTGAAATGTCTACTCTCATGGTCATTGGGCTCAATTAGATATTGAGTTTCACTTAATTATTATAGGCCTTACATGGCATCAAATTAACTCACAGAGGCCCAAGATAACAGCATCTGGTACTTCTCCTCCGTAGTTCTTGTAGTAATCTAATAATTAGTTTTCTTTTGCCTCCCCCTGCAAGGGGACAGCTCAGGTACAAGGAGTTAAGATTACATCAGTGCATATAGTGACAACCTTAGTTTAGAAATGACCTATCTTAAATGAGAATCAATATTTTGCATCCTATGGACACCCTTTCAGATTCCCTGTGGGAGATTAGTTTACTGCACTTAGGGAGATCCAAAGTCATGGCTTCCTACCTTAGATATCCTGACTTACATGCACTTTACCAATTGGGAGTTATTTTTACCATAAACAATGTGGCCTAATATCATAGCCCTCATTGTACCTTTATTGTATTTCCAGGGAGACAGAACATAAAGTTAACCCAAATTTGTCCTGAAAGGAGGAGAAAGCGAAAATGCTATATTCATATTCTCTTCAGCTGACACGCTAACCAAGGAGATTAGGTCTGAAAATGACTTTCTCTTTGAGTCAAAAACAGTATTTGCTGTATGAAAATGCTTAGTAAGTGTTTGCCAATGAGTAAATTATGACAAATAACAACATTAAAGAGTTGCTTCACTCTTAACATTTAACTAAAACAAAACCAAACCAAATGACTATTATGTTACCTTGGGTGAATCTTAATTTCTCCTAACTTCTGCTACCTCTTCTGTGAAATGGAAATAACTATTCCCAATTTATTGGGATTGTTGTAAGAATTAAATGAGATAATGTATGTAAAAGATATTACAAACAGCTAGACTTCATTATTATAAATGGAGAGGAGGCCTATATAGAGAGAAGGGATTTGTTAGCAGGTTACATATGGTGGCAGAACTGTTCAGGTCTCCTGACTTCCAGCCCAGTGCTTGTCCACGATACCATGTGGCCCCTTTTCACAAGTTGTCTTACCTAGTTATTGTTTAGGAAATCAAACATCCTAAAACAATCAGGACTTTTGTCCAAGAGAGACAACTTCTGTGAAGGGTCCACTTTGCCCTGTAGACTGCTCACCCATCCTGCACAGGACACAGTCCACTCAGATGCCCTTCTCCTGGCGTTAAGGGTGAAATTAAGATTTTTCTCCAGGCCATAAGAAAAAGTGAAACTTATGTTCTCAGCTTGCTGCTGACTAGCAGATGAAGGGCAAACAGAACCTCCAAGCATTCATTCTTGAAGACTCTGGTTCCTTTTTCAACAGCCACTGCAAGAAGGGGATATGAAAAGCAATATGATCAGAAGGTAATGAAAGAACAAATCTCACTGGGAGTTAAATACCATTGTTAAAAAAAAAAAAAAAAAAAAAAAAAGCACCATGGGCAGAAGCCCAAAAATCAGAGGCTTCCCCGAGTGTTCTTTGAATCCATTTTTTTTAAGCTGTTAAAAACACCCTTAAAATAAACCTGCCATCTTGTGAGGACAGGAAGAAGGTTACCCGTCTTTCCATCTCCATCTGTAGGGCTAGCTCAGCTTTAGGCTTCCTTGAGCCACACTCCCCCGCCTCCAGCCTGTTCTTTACAACATGTCAGGGTGGGGTTGATTATAGTTTCTTTCCCTAACTTAGCGAAATTCAGTCAGAATTAAAATTTGAAGTGAATTTGAAGGAAAGACTATATAGTAGTTCGCTTCACAATGCATTTTATTCTTGCTATTTCATATTCTCTAATCATTTCTCTTTTTTTATGTTTATTTTTAAGAGAGACTCAGAGTGCGAGTCGGGAGGGACAGAGAAAGAGAGGAAGACACAGAATTTGAAACAGACTCCAGGCAAAGCCCAACGCGGGACTCGAACTCAGGAATGGCGAGATCATGACCTGAGCCGAAGTTGGAATGTTTAACCGACTGAACCATCCAGGCATCCCTAGTATTCTCTAATAATTTCTAACATTGCTCTCAGCCATTTGTATTTATCAGTATGAGTTTGGATCAGGTCAGTTTGTGAGTTAGGTCAGGGCTCAGGTTATATCTAAGATTAGAGCTCAATCTGCTGCTAAGGTCATGGCTCATACTTCGGTTGGGATCAGGGTTCACCCTGTGATTACAGCTCCATCTATGGTGGGCTATGAATATAATCTGTGATTAGGGTAGAGACCTGTCTGTGACTAGTGTTAAGGCTCCATCTGTGCTGTAATCAGGTCTCAGCCTGTGGCAGAGATCAGATTTGTTCGTGGTGGGCACAAGGATTCAATCAGGGGCTGGGCTCATAGCAGGATAGGGTTCTATTCCAGGAAAGAAGGTCATGAAGTGTTGGTCAGAAGTTCAAAGAGTCCATTGAGTTGCTGTCAGATCAGAGGACTGAGCAGATGGGGGAACCAGAGAACCAAGTTGGGGGGGGGGGTCAAATAGAGTTGGTGACTGCCATCACCATGGCTTACATTAAAAGGACTAACCATACCAAGTGTGGGTGAGGATTTGGAGCACCTGGAGCTTTCTTATATTGCTCGTAGGAGTATACATTGAAAAACTATATTGAACAGCTCTGGCAGTATAAATAAAGGTAGGCATATATATGTATGCCATCTTGGTTCAGCATTTCCACTCCTGGAATTGACAGACAACTGCTACACACAACATGGATAAATCTCATGAAATAGTGTTAAGCAAAAGAAGCCAGACACCAACGAATATTTTATGATTCCATTTATAAGAAGTTCAAAAACAGACAAAATTAATCTATGATGATAGGAACTAGATAAGGGTTACATTTGGGAGAGATATTAACTGGAGGGGGGCACAAAGGAGCCTTCCAAAAGTCTATGTTTTGAACTGGATGGTGGTTACACCATACATAAAAATTCACTGAACATTTAACATTTGTACCTTTTGCTACATGTAAGTTCTATCTCAATGAGAGAAAAGAGAGTAAGGAAACCGTATGGAAGTGTGGTTGGCTAGGGACACCTGGCTGGCTCAGTTGGTAGAACATGTGACTCTTGATCTCAGGGTGGTGAGTTCCAGCCCCACAATGGATGTTGAGATTACTTAAGAAAAAAAAAATTTTTTTTAAGTGTGGTTGAGGGGAACCTGGCTGGCTCAGTTGATTGAGTGTTGGACTCTTGATTTTGGCTTGGGTCATGATCCCAGGGTCATGGAGTCGAGCCCCGAGTTGGACTCCATGCTGGGCGTGAAGCCTGTTTGGATTCTCTCTCTCTCTCTCTCTCTCTCTCTCTCTCTGCCCTTCTCGCAGGTTCACATGCATACTCTCTCTCTCTTTAAAAAAAAGAAAAGGTGGTTGAAAAAAAAATTTAGCTGAAGACTGGTTGGGGAGTTAATTCCATAATGTCTTGTTGAGCCTGGGGAGTGGGCCTGGAGGGTGTCGGGGGTAGAGGGGTGCAGCCTTTGAAGCAATCACACTGGGAATAATATAGTGTTAGAAAGCCACACACTTGGAGTCAAAAGTCCTCTGAGTTTGGATCTCAGCACTGTGCTTAGTATCTAATCCAGTGGGAAACATGGTATGTTGTGATCTGTCATGAGGTACCCCACAAATTATTCATTGGTAATTATAAGTCACTGAAGCTTTTAATATTTTCCTATTAATTCCTTTCAATTCGTGATACATGCATTTGGTTACAAACAAATTAAGCCTTATAGAACAGTATACAGTGAAAAGTCTATTTTACTCCCATTTCTGACTCCAAACACCAGTTCCTCAGTCTCCCTCTTGAGAGACAACCACTATCATTGGCTTCTTAAATATCATTCCAGAGAGTCTATGCATATTTTTTTAATGTGTATTTATTTTTGAGAGAAAGACAGAGTGAGCAGGGGAGGGGCAGAGAGAGAGGGAGACACAGAATCCGAAGCAGGCTCCAGGGTCTGCGTCGTCAGCACAGAGCCCAATGCGGGGCTCGAACTCATAGACTGTGAGATCATGACCTGAGCCGAAGTCAGATGCTCAACCAACTGTGCCACCCAGGCACCCCAGAGTCTATGCATATTCATGAATTATGTCCTTGCAGAAAATCACAAGGTACCCCTGTAATAATGTTGCTTATATATTGAATGCTTTATTTTATTTTCAAAATGGAATTAAGTTTTCATTATAAAAATAACACGTTTATTTAAAATTGTATAAAGTAAAAGTGAAAACTCCCTAACCCACTGTACCACATCTTACTCCCCAATTCTAGAGTTAACCACTGTTTCTAGAGTTAACAGTTTCTTATGCGCATTCCTGACAACTGTATGCATGTGTAAATATACATAGAATATTGCTATAAACAGTAAACTTGCAATCCGAATTTTTTCATCAACAATATATCAGGGACACCTGGGTGACTCACTTGGTTAAGGCTTCGATTATTTTTTTAAAGTTTATTTTATTTATTTTGAGAAAGAGAGAGAGAGAGAGGAAGAGAGAAGAGAGAGAATTCCAAGCCTGCTCTGTGCCATCAGCACAGAGCCTGACATGGGACTAAAACCTGTGAACTGTGAGATCATGACCTGAACTGAAATCAAGAGTCAGATGCTTAACTGACTGAGCCATCCAGGTGCCCTGCCACGCAAGTATCCGACTCTTGATCCCAACTGAGGTCATGATCTCAGGGTCCTGAGTTTAAGCCCCACACTGGGTATGAAGCCTATTTAAAACAAAACAAAACAATACATCTGAGATATCTTCCCACATCAATTACATATAGCTCAATTTACCCTTCTTCTTTTTTTTAAAGATGTTTATTTATTTATTTTTGAGAGACAGAGACAGAGAGAGAGGGAGAGAGAAAATCCCAAGCAGGCTCCAAGCTGTTAGTGCAGAGCCTGACGTGGGGCTTGAACCCACAAACTGTGAGATCATGACCTGAGCTGAAATCAAGAGTTGCACACTTAACCGACTGAGCCACCCAGGTGCCCCTCAACTTACCCTTCTTAACACAGCATCACATGTTTTTCCGGAGAGAAAGCGGTAATGATGGGGCAGGAATTACACATGGGCATTTGAAAGAATCATTTGTCATATGTGTTACAGAAGAAAAGCATATTGAAAGCAAATAACCTAAGCCATCTGGGTCTCAGTTTCTCATCTGCAAAATGGAAATGATAATGAAAAAGCCCTGACTGCCTCACCAGATTGTTGTGAAGATTACAAGGAGAGGAGAATGGGTGACAGAGTACTTTGAGAACTGAAAAGTGCTGTGCAAATGTGAGAGACTGTTATTTCTGAAGGGGAGAAATGAAGGGCAGTAGTTCCAGAGTCTAAAGTCTAACAACCAACACTAATAATAATTGCTTTTCCTGCCTTTCTTCACCAAATGAACTGATCTTCTTTGCATAATAATCATGAACATTTGT
>NW_026058025.1:0-88466 GCF_023721935.1 Panthera uncia | reverse complement strand
CCCCCCCCCCCCCCCCCCCCCCCGCCCCCGACAGAGAGGGGATCTGCTGTTTTTATCGTTTCCTGGAATTTTCTCCCACCCACGCGGTGTCACTGAAAGTTGTGCTGTAAAGTACTTTTTTTTTTCTCCTGTTTGAATCTAGTTTGCTCTGTCCTCCAGGCTGTCCCTTTAAACTCCCTGAATGAGAGCCACTGGGAATCTTGTTCCTTTCCTCCATCCTCTATATGAATTCAGATGGCACAGCTGGAGGGCAGAAGGAGCAGCCTGGGTGCTGGTGGACTGGCAGTGTTCCAGAACCTCCTTGCGAATGCACACCTCTTATCCTTTCACAGTAAACATGCCTAGTAGATGAAACTGAAGACAGTGTGCAGAAGTTCAAGCTCCTTTGGGCACAGATCCTATCTCCACATGATACTGAGGAATGCCATATACATGGAGAATTTCTGTTGCCACATGGCCCTCGTCTGTCCAGTCTCCAAACTGACACTTTAGGTAATTTTCTGCTTTTATTTTCCCAAGAGGCCTGAACCGAATACTGCATTGATTATCCAAACTGAAATATTTCCTTTGTATAAAGGAACTCCTATGAGCCTAACATGAAAACAAGTTATCATTTTTAGGCTGTCGAAATCAACAACTCATCTCAACTCACCCAAGAACACACAAAAAAATCTGAAGCTTTAAAGCAGCAATCCCTGGTAGAACTTCCTGCAGTGATGGAAATGTTCTGTATCTGCTCTTCCCACAACAGTAGCCACTAGCCACATGTGGCTATTAAACACCTAAAATGTGGCCAGTGTGACAGAGGAATTAACATTTTTTTTAATTAACTAAAATTTAAATTTAAACAATGTAGCTAGTGGCTTTAAAGAACTGTAAAGGATCTTAGATTTTACCCAATTGGCAAGCTAACAAATAAGCATGCCACAGCTTTATAGACGCTGGGAGAAGACAGGAGATTGCTAAGTATGAGACAAAGGACTACACTACTCACGGAAACAGCAATAGCAAGGGTATTAATACAGTTGTGCCAGCTCTTTGAAACCCAGTTCCCACAGTATGATGCAAACAGGGCAAGTGATACCTAATGATTGCATTGCAGAAGGGGGACCCTGAGCTTAGAGTACCCAAATCTCTTACACTAGACAGTCAGCTCTTCTTAAAAATCCAGGGCCTCTGGGACGCCTGGGTGGCTCAGTTGGTTAAGTGTCCGACTTTGGCTCAGGACATGATCTCACAATATGTGAGTTTGAGCCCCACATCGGGCTCTGTGCTGACAGCTCAGAGCCTGGAGTCTGCTTCAGATTCTGTGTCTCCTCTCTCTGCCCCTCCTCTGCTCATGCTTTGTCTGTCTGTCTCTCTCTCTCTCTCTCTCTCTCTCAAAAATAAACACTAAAAACAATTTTTTTAAAAACAACAACAACAACCAGGGCATCTGGCCATACAAGGCCTGCATCCCAACCTGACAACACTTGGCTGGAGTTGAGTATCACTGTTTCTTTTGAACAAAGCCTGGGTTCTGCAGGTGCCACACCTCTCCTTCCCACTCTCATTCATTTATTCTTTTACATTATCTACCTGACTTCCATTCTAACGCATCATGCTCTGTTTGTTCCCCTTGGTCTGCGACATTCCTCAATCCCCAACTTCTGCAGTTACTAATTATCATTAATTCTTCAGGTTTTAGTGTATTCACAGTAAGCTTTCCCTACCCACCACCAGCCCCAGGTACAATGAGGTGATGCACTGGAGGACACTCTTGCACCCAGGCCCCCACCATCCCATCTCCTGTGGTTCTCTGCATTACCCCTATCATGGCACGAATCACATGAGATTATAATTTTCTGTTTACAAGTCCAGATCCCTCCCCAGACTCTTAAGGTCATAAAAGAGTGACTATGACTATCTTCTACGCCACTGTACGCCACTGTATGCCAGTGCCTAGGAAAAAGTCCAACACACAGTAGGAGCTCAATAAACATTGCTGACTAAATAAACAAACATTAGCTGAAGAATGACCAATTCAAAATATTGGGGAGGGGGGGTGATGTATAGTTTTGTTTTTGCTTTTATTTTTTAAATGTTAAATAGCAATGTAATTTTATTTATTTTTAAATTTTGAAACATCATCCCCTGCCCCAAGAAACTAAAATAACTACTTTAGTAGAGAAGTAGGTTTTGTACTAAATAAAGGCAATGTGCTAAGTGCATTTCATCCTAATAACAGTCCTTTGAGCTAGGTACTTCCATTATCCCTGTTTTGGAGATGAGGAAACTGAGGACTTGGGAGGTTAAGTAACTTACCCATTATTACATGACTACTAAATGGCAGGGCAGGATTCAAACCCAGGCCCACCAGACCCCAAATCCAAAAGTTTTAACCATATACAATTTACAAACATGAGATTTTTAATATACCCTAGATGATAAAAGACCACACAGGGTTAAGAAAGGAAGGAAGAAAGAAAGAAACCCACAGAACTATTATTCAAGCAATATGAATTATAGATCTACTCTTGCCGCCACTAACTAGCTGTCCAACGCTGGGTAAAATGAAGGTCTTATTCTCTACACAAGTACAGTAAATGACAGGAGATAAAGATGACCAAAACTTCTCCAAGGAGACTTGAGAGAACATAATACCAACAACTTTATTCAGAGACTTTTTTTGTAAAGCTATGTGTATGTAGTTTTAACAATTAGCTTTTACTAGTTAAAGGAGTTAAAAGGGGTAAATAAAGTTCTTACATAAGAAGCTTCCTGGCTGAAGACTCATGACTATTTACCAAACCGCACAGTTTCCAGAGCAGTGACAGGATCTTTAATCTCAACTCAAAATTATAAAAAAAAGCCAAAGGTGCTAAGCAAAAAGGCCAAGTGTAAAGTTAACTTCATCTCCCTCAGGATGTCCTTCAAGGTGGCTTGCCTCACTGACAAGAACCAGAGATGTCACTAATGTTGCACCAAATACAACACAGCCTGGTCAATCTTTTCCAGATGGAATTCTTGCCCATCCTTTGTGCCAAACTAAATTCTTTTAAAATGGGAAAAACAAAAACAAAACCAACAAAAAAACACAACGTCTTACTGAGAATCTTGTAACTGTTTCAGTCAAATTTCCAGAGTCAATCCAGGGCCCATAGGCCTTTAAGTGTTCAAGTTTCAATTTATTAAAAATATTACATTCAATCTCTGTACTTTTTCTAGCCATTTTAATTTCCTTTCTCAAAGAGCTGAGAAAAAAACATATATGGGCACCATAAATTGACTTGACTAAAGAGAGCTGAATTAGGATTGAACTTTCTATAGCTTTTAACATTTGATTACCATATCATATATGCATGGATACTTTTTCTGAGTTTTCATTCTAAAAACACAGAATTTATTTTATTACAAAGAATGCCTCCCATTTGGTGAAATAACATTTGAAATTTCACTTCAGAAAACACTGGCTTAGGTTAACTTTTTATTTCAACCTATTAAGTAGATTCACCAAATTAATTATCTTAAAGGGCCTTCAATAATGTATTCTTGATATCATTCTACTTGCTCTATGTAGCATTAGGATATATTCGATGTTCATATAAAAATAGGAAGTAAAAATATTATTCTCTAATTTAGACTGGAAGCCTCTTTAGGACAAGGAATATATTGTATATTTGTCTTTTTAAGCACCTATCACCATGTATATTGTACAATACAGGAACTTAGGAAATGTCTACAAAATCAGGAATTCATGGATGGCGGGACTCAGACATTTAATATCAAGTCTAAAGCTGACTTTCTTAGGCCATTTACTTGCTTTCTTCATACAGTAATTAGAATGGTGCTAACCATGCTTCTTGTGCCTATGATTTTAAACTGAAAAGTTGCCAACGATAGAGTATCTATCTTTTCTTTGAGCTAAATGTCTAAACTTACCTACTAAAATAAAGGTCTACTTCCTGAATTTTTAGCAAATTTAAATTTCAGTACAGATGGAAAAGCGATTGCAAAGGTTGGCAAACATCGGAAGCACACACAATTCTCGTTTACAAAGAACGAGGCCAGTAACGATCTTCTGCTGTTTGAATTCCTATGGCCATAGATATATACGTAAGGTCCCTAGCTTGGTACTTTGGGTTCGGTGGGGAAGAAACGATTTCAACCCTGAACACTCCTGACCCGATCCGGAAACACGAGCCTTTTATCCCAGAAGAGCTACACGCCCAACCACCTAGAGACATAATTACATCTCAGCAGAAGCACCTGAACTCCGATGATTAGAACACAGGACCCGCCATCCAGGAGCTTCCCGAGAGACGGGCGACAAGGCTCGAAGTCGAGGAACACCCCTAAGTCATCCCACTGGATCTTCACAACGACCCTCCGCGGTGGGCAGAGCGGACGCACGTTTTGCAGACACCAACCCAGTGCCCAGGGGTCGAGTCCCAAGGCCACGCAAACAGGAGGATGACCGAGACCCGACTGAAATCCCGACTGAGCGCCAAGTGGCGGCTTTTTCCATCCCGCCTCTGCGATCACCCTTGGCGGGCGCAGTCGTCTGACCGGCAGAACGGCGGGAAGGAGGGCAGAGCTGGGCAAGGACGCGACGGGCGAGAGGGAATTTCCACCGCTTCCCGGCACTTCCCCGCCGGTTCTCGAGCCCCCCAGGTCGCTCCCCAGCTCCAGCCCCTCTCCCCGCGCGGCGGACCCCGCTTCCCCCCAAACTAGTCTCAGGAGCAAGCCGGGAACCAGGGAGGCTTTCTCACCGGCACCGAGAGTTCCCGAAGTTGGGGGCAGAAAGAACGAATTAATGGGTGCAAGAAGTGCGAAGGTGAGAGAGCCAGGAGGGGGTGACCCCTCTCGAAGCGGCCGAGGCCGAGGCGGGGGGGGGGGGCGGGGCGGCCAGGGAGAGACCAGGGGAGCTCGAGGAAGGCTCAGTCCCGGCGACCCTCCCCGGCCGAGGCGCTGGCTTCCCCGGGACCCGCAGCCGAGGAGGAAATCAACAACCGCGTCGGGCGCCGAGGGGGCAGGGTCGGCGCCCCGGCCCCAGCATCTGCCTAACTTCCGAGCCCCCTCGGCGCTCCCACCCCAGCCTCGCCCGGCCAGCCCCACGGCGGCGGCGGCGGCGGCACCAACCTGCGCGGCCGCGGGCACAGTCCGGGACGGAAGCCAGAGCCTGCCGGCGGCGAAGCAACGGGCGCGGCGGGCGGAGTTAGTTGGGAGGCTCCGGCTCCCTGGGCGGGGACAGGCTAAGCACGCGGCGGCCGCGGTGGCGGGGGCTCCTTCCTCCTGGCGCGCGCGGGGCCCAGCCCGGTCCGCCGCTCGCCCTCCCCTCCCGGGGACAGCTCTCAGTCCCTCCCCCGGGGCGGCTCCGCGGTTCCCGGCCGCCCCCGGGCCCGCCTGCGCTCCGCCCCTGCCCCCTCGGGCGGGGGGCCGCGGGGGTTGGGAACGAGGTCCCCGCAGAGTCACCTCCTGGTCGCGCGCAGCTTGCCGGGGTTTCCCTGCGGGGATCGCTCGTCCTGGGTGTTTGCACTTACGTGAGGGCAGGAGGTGGGCAAGAGCTGGGGCTCGTTCTTGAGCCTGGGCAGGGGGTGAAGGGCGGGCCTGAAAGTCTCCTTTTGCTCCGCCCGAGTCCCGTGTCCCTTAAAAGCAGCCCTGCGAGGTGGCCACGCCGGCTGCCCGGAAAGAGGCCGAGGAAAATGTCCGACTCTCCCTCCGCCCAGCGAGGGGCTGGGAGGACATTTCCCGAGGGAACCGAGGACCCCTCCCCCCCCAGCTCCTGCCTGGGGCTGGGAACTCTAGCACAGAGAGGGTAGGCAACTAGCAGACCGGGCACCGGGGGTTGAACCTGCGGAAAAGGTGTGGTTTCTAGTCACACACACACCCTAACCCGGTCCCTGAGTTCAGGTTCCTCGCTCACGTCTTCGCAGTCCTTTCCTGCCCGCACCCCAGGCCTAAGGGCACCCCCTTTCCTAGCCTGGCTTCCCACTTAGGTCTGCAGGTCCTCCGCCCCGCCCAAATCTTAATCCTGCAGCGCGCCCAGCGCGCACTCTCTTGACCACTTCTCCCCTAAAGTGCGGGCAAGGAACTAAGGAGCCAACTCCCTCCGGGCCTCACCTCAAAGCAGGAGGAAACAGGGTGCCGAGGATCCGGGTAGTTTCGGCGGGAAGGTTCTGTACCCATGAGGTGACATGCTGAGCGTTACTGATCCCACAGACAAATTAATACGCGTACAATTCGAGGGCCGTGTCTGCCACTTTCTGTATCCCATTACAGGTGAGCTCTTGGGTACATGCACCGTGCTTTTTCCCTCCCCAGCGCCAGCCGTTTCTCATCTCCCTAAATCCCACTCTGTCTTCTCCCAGACTTTCCCATTCCAGCTGGTTCTTCAAATAGCAGATCCTCCTGGGGTCTTGGGGGGCGGGGCGGGGAGAGTTGGGGGACTGGGGAGCGAAGAGCAATCTGGGAGGAGAAACAGTGAAGAGGAAGAAAAATAAGCCGGTGGACTGAGGGCAGGGAAGGAAAATGCAAACCGAATGAAAACTCAGGAGATAGGCTGTAAGACAGAAAGCAAAGCCCTCCAGCCATAGGGCAACTCCAAGAAAGAAAATCCATTTCTCCCTTGGGAAAGCATCAATGCTTGCAGTAGACAGATTGGAAAATTTGGACCATCTCCAACAGAATTCCCAGAGAGCAGTGGAGTCACAGATAAACTTCAGGACCTAGAGCATGCCTTCACCAGCTCCACTTCCCTCCTAAATTCCTGGGAAGTCTGATAACCCCTCTAGCTCTGGGCCAAAGATGAGTAATTCATCCTGGGAAGTGATGGGTCATTGAGGAGATACAAGGAAACAGCTGGGTCAGGTTTACAGCTGGCCTGGCTGTTCTTCTGCCTTAGGCATCCTCTAACTCACTTATCCCTCCCTCCTGGCCTGGGTTATTTACTGAAACAAACACTTGGAACCCTCCCTTGAACTAAGAAGTCACTTTTGATGAGAAAAGAAGGAAGTGGGGAGGGATGGAAGTCCTAAGACTATGGTGGTTGTTATTTTTAAGTTCAATTCGGTGTATTTTTATGTCAAGAAAATTTTCCTTTCCAAGATAAGAGAATGGCTGGGACAGCGCTTTCTATTTTACCTGATGGCAACCTTCTCTCACAGTCTCGAGAGGGTGCGCACAGCCACAGCTTCACCTGCACTGACACAGAGCCAGTCTGCCTGAGGAAGTCCCCCCCCAGCTCAGAAGTCAGACATCACAGCCTCAGAACGTTCCAGTCTGTGTGCAGTCCAGCCACCGAGCACACACAAGCTTAGCACCAACTTATGGAAGAGAGCCAACCACCCCCACTTTGTAGGTGAGAAGATTCTTTTCTCCTGGCCTCAGGGCTCCACCTCCCCTGAGCTTTGCCCTGTAGAAGTGCCATTACAGAACCATCCCTGGTGTCCCACTGTTACTATTGTAAAGGCTACCTCAATTTCAACTATGAAATCTCCTTTCCTTATTTCTGCTAGTGCACAAAAGGCTAAGCCATTAAAAGTCCCAGAGGCTAGAAGGGACCTGCCCTAATAAGAAGTTTCTTCTCTTCTCATTAAAAGAAAAACCATCTCTGAAATGGAGTCTTATTAAACTTGCATCGTTTCTGAATATGATAATCCCTCTATATCTATTAGTTATTTTGATCTTATATATATGGTACAATCCTATGGCAAAAAGTGTCCAGCCAGCTGATGGGGATAAAGGGTCCAGTTTTTTTTCCCTAGGAAAATTCTTGTAGCCAAAAAGAATGGGAGAGTTTATTTACAGGAAGGAGAATTGGTCTCAGGAAGTATTACAAAGTACACTGAGATGGCATGTCCTCCTTAAACCTCTCCTGCTTCGATTTGCCTTCCCAGCAGCCTCATCCACCCAATATTGCCAGTTCTCCAAGCCAATACACCTCACAGAAAAGTGTTAGGGACTTCAGATGCTGTTGCCTACCAGTGCTTGTCGTGGGAAAGAGTGACATTTTGAGCAGAAGTGACAGAATAAAAGGAGATCCATGGAAAATCTTTCCTGTACTCTTTTAGATCTTTCTGGTAGTCATTTCATTGTAAAGACAGGTCCAATGGACAGAAGTTATCCTGGACAGTTGGGGAATGTGCAGGCCTACGGGCTTCTCTGAAAAGAAAGAAAACTGCATCCTTCTACATTCTGCAGCTCTTCCAATAAGATCTAAGAGCACCCAACCCTGATTGAGAACAGAGGGTTATATTCAGTAGTAGAATAAGCTTCAAATTGGTTATATCAAACAGTCAAATTTGCTTATGCATATACAGAATGGCAAGAGAAAATATTAATTTCAATTTACAAGTCATCAAAAAGCACCTTGTGGACCACATAAAGAATAGAGCCATGTTAAAGTAATATATGTGTGTTCTTTCACAAATAAATTTTCCTCTGAAATACAGACATCTGTCATGGAGTCAATTATCTTGCACAGCATGTGCTATAAAAGCACATAAAAGAAATAATATACTACATTGCTTATTTGAAAGTGATCAGGAATATGCAGCTTCATGCTGGCATGTCTTTAATTTCATGGTGTTAAGAAAAAACTATAGGAGTATGAAATAGCAAACCCTTTCCTACTGGAGTACTAATTCAATTATGTACCATGATATATGTAGGAGGAAAAATTTTCTTCATAAACTGGCAGAAACACTATGGAACTATTTTCTTGTCTTCCTCTACTAACCCCTGTAGAGAGAATGTGAACATGAAGTTTCCTTTGAAAACAAAGGAATCACCACACTCTGATCAGCTCCAGGGGGGTGCAGAAGAACAAGGCTGGAAATGGCATTCTAAGGACATAAATTATCATTTAAATGAGGCTTGATTCTTATGAAATTTATGCATCAAATAGACCTCAAGATTTGAAAAGTGCAATAAGAGATAGTTAGGCCAAGTCAAACTTCCTTGATGTAATGCCAATATAAAACCTTTTTCTCTTTTTCTTTTCTCAGGCAAACTCCCATTCTCCCCTCTTTCACTGCATGATGCACACATAAATAAAATACCAAAATATTTTTCAGAAAGCCCTGCCAGGTTAAGTACACAGAGCCTTCTTGAATACCTCATATTACTTGTGACACTTTAAAATAGATTTTAAAAAAATTCTTAAGAGGAATATCTTAATAGCTTCCCAGAGAGTAGAATGTATTATCATTGCAGTACAAAGGGCATCATTCATTTCTAATCCTTGGCTCAACAGGTGTTCCCTGCCCAGACTGTGGTTGACACTTAGAGGGCCTAATTATGATTCATATATCCCACGTTCCCCAGGAACTGGTCCCTCTAATTTCATAGAATCCCCTTATTTGGGGAGGAAAATACATTTCAGTCTTATTGGCTAGACATAGTGATTCTCAATCCTGACTGCATATTAAAATTACCTGGGGAGCTTTAAAAATCCTGATGTCTCAAGCCTGCCTCAACCAAATAATCAAGACTCCATGGGGGGTGGAGCCCGAGGATAGGTATTCCTTTAATTCTCTAGGTGGTTTTTATTTGCACTCAGGGCAGCCACTGGCAGCATGTGAACACGTAGCAAATAAAAATAAAGCTATTCGTTTTTAATATACTATTTAATATGAACTGACCTACCAATTGGGTGCACTTTTTTACTTTTTTTTTTTTTTAAATCACGAAAGTTGTTAATTTGGTTTGACAAGGTAAGTTTTCCTTACCAAATTATGTTCTCTCTACCTAACTTTTTGGCTAAGATAGCGAGGCTAGCTCACAATGCAAGTGCATCACCTACCCTGGTTTTGGTGATTTACTGGAATCAAAGCCATGGATCACTGTAGGAAAATAGACTTGGGGAAAACCGAATCTTATAAGTCTTAAATTCTCACAAGTAATCTCCTTGAGCTATTAAACCATTATCCAATTTAGCCTTAAAAAACGGATACATGCTATAATTAATTATTTCTATAAAGTCCAAGGTTTAGAAACAAAATCATTACGAGAATAACCAGGATCATCAGTTTTATGTAGATTCAGCACTAATGAAGAAAGAAATATTTGATTCTGAAAACGGAGTGTCAAAATGCTTCTGGCAATTTCACATAAGTAGTTAATATTTTGAATATGCTTATGGAATGAAAATAATCTAACCTGAAAAAGAATACATGATAGGTTTTATATACAATATCATATTTAAACCATAAAAGCTCTCTTCATACAATTTAGCATGCTTGGATAAGAGAGAGCAAGGTGGGAAAAGGGGATATAAGAAAGAAATCAGTTGATAGGAAATTGATATATTGGAGAAGGTGAATGAGCTAATAGTGTTTCGGCAGTAGAGATTACAAGGTCAAGTTAAATCTGAGTTACTACTGCTTTCCTTCATTACCTTATTTGGAGTGACTACTAGCAGTTTATAAAGGTGGTATGGCAGAGATGAAGGCTAGAATAGCCACTGAGTCACTAGAAATTTCTGCAAGTCAATGACTCCAACAATGCTCCATGAGCTTAGATTTTTTTAAATAAGAAATTCAGTTAATTTCTCACCAAATGGACTTACTTGATTTCCTAATAGAAAGTGGTAATCCCCCATATTTTTCAAGTAGAAAATATACAAATGGTTATTAGTACATGTAAAGGAAATTAGAAGGACTGATAGATTCTTTGAAATTATTTGCGTATGTGACCTCAATTTTGTTGAATTTTTTAAAAAGGTTTATACTTTTCCGGACTTTCCAAAATAACATGTAATACATTTATTGTTAGAAAGTGACCAATGTTATTTTCAAAAGGCATGATCTACATCCTTTGTCATAGCATCCTGTTTCTTTTCAGTGACTTGAAAACTGAAAATGAAGTAAATTTGCTTCACAGTTTTCTTTCTCATATTTGTATTTTCTTTTCATTTTACACCTGTAAATTTGCCTCTCTGTTTTAGGTTCTTAGTGGGATGGCAATGGAGATTTGTTTTCAACAACAACAACAACAAAATCCTGGATATGTAAAGAATGACAAAATTTCCAGTCCTATTTAGCAGCAAGAAAACCACATATGGGTGTTACTTTTTTTTTGTTTTTATCATGAACCAAAAAAAGCTTTTCAAAATAGCATACAGGAGGTCAGAATACCTGATTCTCCTTATTGTGCATTTATTGCTGATGAGTTGTGTCACATGCACATCACTTCTCCTCTCTGTCCTTTTTCCAGTACATGGTGAGAGGTTGGCCTAAACTTCAAGTTTCTTCAAAAATAACATAAGATTATTTTATGGAAAACAAAAAAAAGCAAAAGTTCACTCAAGGAAGTGCTTTGGGATTAGACCCCTATGTTTCTGAAATATTGATGGCTACAAAAAACAAGTACATATTTTTAAATGCCTGCTTTTTCTTGAGGCTTGGGCAAGCAGGCACTCTGCTCCGGCCCTTTGTGGAAGGGTTTTCTGTTGGGAGGAGGCATTAGTGGGTATTTTTACTCTCCTGAGATCAAGGCCTGACTCTTCTCAGGAAAGGACACCTGAGACACCGAATGCCTGAATACCTGAAGCACGTATAGAGGGATTGGTCACAGTCTACTCTGGTCATTGGCAGCCACTTTGGTCCCAGAAGCAAAGCCATCAACAGCAGATGGTCGGTAGCAAGATGGTTGTGTAGGGATACAGGTAATGGATCCAATGATAAGTTTCCCTGTCTGCAGTCCATCCATTTTCTCATCTCACCATGCTGACTTTGCTGAGTTTTGGAGAATTAAGGGAAAGATATGGGTTAATGCTTAGGGAAGCTCTATGAGAGACATCTGTAACAGCTGCAGGAGACGGAAATGATGGTGTTGTGACCTTCAGAGCAGCCCAGGGTAACGGTGCCTGATGGTGAAACACTTATGACCCTTAAATTGTCTGGGATGGGAAATATAGTAAAAGGCAGCCCTTCCTATCAGTCCAGCTAGGTGGAGGACTGGCTAACTGTTTGAATATTAAAGAGAAGGCATCTGAGGATGGGATTATTGACAGCATTTGGGTCACATGAGATCTCTTATTTGTTGAAGGCTTACTATGTGTCAGGCACTGTGCTGTGCTCCTCACCTGTTGCATCTTTCTGTCTTCCCAGGAAAAAAAATAGAAAAATGTACTGAAGCAAATGATAGTTCTTATCCTTTGTTACCATGGCTGCACTATTAATCACCACTCCATGGCCACACATTAATAATTATGTGGCTTTGGTTTTCATTTTATAATTAAAAAAAAAATCCAATGTGGTAGGCAGAATAATGGCTTCCAAAGATGTCCACATCCTGATCCCTGGAGCCTGTGACCATGTTACTTTACATGGCAAGAGACTTTGCAGATATGACTAAGACAGGGAGATTTTCCTGGAGTATCTGGGTTGGCCCAGTCCAATCACATGAGTCCTTCAAAGTGGATAAGGAAGGCAAGAGAGTTCATCAGAGAGATTCAATGATGGGAGAAGAGGCCAGAGAGATAAGACCTGACAAAGACTTAACTGCCTTTCTGACTTCGGAGACAAAGAGGGCTATAAGCCAAAGAGTGCACATGGATTTAGAAGCTGGGAATGAGCCCCAGCCAACAGCCAGCAAGGAAAAAGGATCTTCAGTCCTATAACCCCAAGAAACTGAAGTCTGTCAATAATCTAGGTGAGCAAGAATATCGATGCTCCCGTAAGCCTCCAAAAAGGAACTCAGCCTTGCCAGACTTTGGTTTTAGCTTAGTGAGACCCGCTTGGCACTTCTGACCCATAAAGCTGTAAGATAAAAATAATTTTGTGTTTCAAGATGCTAAGTTTGTGGTAATTTGTTACAACAATTATTGAAAAGCAATGCATCCACTGTATCTTGAATGAAAGCTATGACCCATGCCTCTTTACCTCTGGCTCCCAGTACTTTGCATGGAATTGACATTTAGTTTGAATAAATATTAGGTGATGAAAGTAAGATAAAAGGGAGGGAGAGTAAGAAATAGTATGTTAGTTCCTGGACCCCTAGTCCAACTTGTGTATGTGGACTCTGCCCCATACCAACAAACAATTCTCAGGAAGTGTGTGAGAATTCAACTCAGTTCAACTCAATTCTGACACTATCTACCTGGAGATAGCATCAGATTCCAAAAATAAAGGGTGCATTCTCACAGGACCACCCTCCACTTCAGGTTCCAATCACAAGCTCAGATTCTTAACTGTACTTCTGACCAAATGTCTATAAATCAGAGGTTCCCCTGGCCCCCACCTTGGACTCACTTAATTTGCTAGAACTCAGGAAACCCATTTACTCACTAGATCACTGATTTATTACAAAGGATATTAAATAATACAAATCAACAGCCTGATGAAGAGGTATATATGGTGAGTCCCAAACAAAGGAGCTTCTGTCCTCATGGAGCTTGGGCCTGGCACGGTGGCACAAGGAAACATTCTGATTCCCCAACCAGGAAGTTCTCTCAACCCCCTCCTTTTGGGTTTTTATAGAGGCTTCATTACATAGGCATGACTGAGTTAACTAGTTGCTCATTGATGACCCTTCAATATCCAGCCCCTTTCACCTCCCAGAAATCAAGGAGTGGGACTGAAAATTCCAAACCTCTAATCATGGTTGGTTCTTCTGGCAACCAGCCCCATCCTTAGGTGCTTTCCAAAAGTCACTGCAGTAACATAAACCCAGTTGTGTAAAAAGGGGGTTGTTATGAGTAACAAGACACCCATTTTACCTTTATGGCTTTGAAGCATTTTCAGAAACTGAAGACAAGAGACCAAATAATATAACAAAAGATGATCCCACTGCTGTTATTGCTCAGAAAATTCTGAGGGTTTGGGGAGCTATGAGCCAGGAACTGAATGAAGACCACATACACACATATGAGAAATGTATTCTGGTCATCTGAAGGACCATATGCATATAGTAAATCAAAGTATCACAGGGAGACATAAGTCTTCATTTTTCACAAATATTTTTGAAAAAGTGAAAGAGAACTTTCACAATTAGCCAGGAATCAACAAGGGGTATGGAATTGGTGAGATGGAAGAGGGGTACAATGGAAGGCCAACATGTTGCAGCTCATGTTAGGGGAGCCTTATCACGTTGTACTTCAGAGTGGATGACAACATTCAAGCATGCCTCAACAGTTCACGACTTCTTTCCCCTCTACCATGCTACCCTTTGTCAAAAACCATACGTAATAGACTTCCAGAATTGCTATTCTTTCATTCCAAATCTAAGTCATAGTTTTAGTGCATTGTTGGTTTGCACAGTTTATCCTCAGCACTAGTGTTAGTAGTACAAAATTAACACTTGTTGTAATCTTACAAATGAGCAGTGAATGTCACCACGTGTGTATTTCTTTGTATGCCCACTGTGACCACCCTAGATCAAATCCTTAATATTTGTTTTCAACTTGTGAAATATATCACAACTACTTAAGGGTATATAAAATATAGCTACACTGTTTAATAACAAAATAAACTCAGATATACATGCAGTTAAAGAAATAGTGTTGCCAAAACCTCAGAAAGACCCTCCCTCCTCAGTCATATGCTCTTTTCCCCAGAGGTAAATAATATCTTGAACTTTATTATCATTCCCTTACCATCCCTTATATGTTTCCCACATTTTTATGCATTCCTAAACAAAAATATGGTTGTTTTATATGTTTGTGAAATTATAAAAATTCACAATTCACAAGAGAATTTATACATGTATACACATACAACTATATATATAAATGTGTATATATAATAAACAAGATACTAAGTAAAATTCCCACAAGAGAATCTATGTTCAGGCACATGAATATATAAATATATTTTTAAAAATATACACACACACACATTAACAAATATATAAAATTCTCTTGTGAATTATTTTTCCCAGTCAAATTATGTTTTGGTGGTATTTACATGTTGATGGAGCTTTAGTTCACTCGTTGTCATTGCTCTTTATGAATATGCTACAGTGCATTTATTCTACTGTTAATGAATATTTGAGAGGTTTCCAGGATTTTACTAATATAAATAATACTGCGGCAAACATTCATATGCATGTTTTCTGGTGCATATGTGAAGTTTCTTTAGGGACTATACCAAGGAGCAGAATCACTGGGCCATGAGCTCTACCAGGTAATGCCAAATTGTTTTCCAAAATGCTTACACCGATTTCATTCTTATTGCTTTTCCAGTTAAAAAGATTCTTAAATAGTGCTTCTGACTCCAGTTTTTTTCTAAATCCATCTATCGTGTCCACTATCATTAATTTGGTCTTCCTAAAAATGCTACTTTCAGCATGTTTTCCTTACATTCTAAATGCTAATTTTACTCGAGAATTTACTGTAGCAACTTATTGTCTACATCAACAAATCCAAAGTCTTTTGATATCTTTTTGATGGTCTTGACACTCACCACTTCTTAATGAAAAATCTGTGCTAAAAAGGTGGATCTTTGTAGTTTTTTCTCCTTAATGTATGTTCTTTTTGCCCTTGAGGTTTTCCTCCTAAAATCTACCTGTGCAGAATCCATCCCTTTCCTCTCTACTTCCTAAGTACTACCCATTTTTCAAAGCACATTGATGTCCTCCTTTTCTATGATACCTTTCCTGGCTATTTCCATTTCCATTCCCTGAATTCTCCCAGTACGAAGAGTATGTTATTCTGTCATTCATCAACACACAATTCGGGGGTTCATATTTTATGAATTCATGATGTATACAAGGGGAAAACACCAGGGACCTAAGAAAGTTAATATGCACATCAATTTTTCATCATTCTGCAAGCAGAGACTGGATGACAATTTGCCATGGGTGCTTGAAGAGGCAGTCAAGGGTTACTCGGTAAGTTGGGCCTGATCAACCCCACTACGCCCTTCCAATTATGATTCTTTAGGTCTGTGACTTGCCATGAGAGCTCTGACTAGAGAGCCCTCTTCATTCTGATCCCAACCTTCCTCTCCTCCTTTATTTTTCACCAGACACTGCTAGGTCTCTTTGCTCTAGAGACCTTTGGTCCTCTTCTCATCCTCAAACTCACTCTTCCTGCCTGTTTCCAAGTCTTTGCTTGGGTACCTCCCTCTATGTGCAGGACCTCAACATTCCACTCTGTTGGGCTAGGTGCTCTCCATTCTTTGAGAACTGTCTAGGAAACCTTTGCAGGGAATTTTAACTTACTAAGATTCTCTTCCTTCAAAAAATTTTTGGTGCTCAACATATATTGCCTTATATAGTTAGCTATCTTCTTACGTATAAACATCAAAATCAGGAGCCATGACTTAAACTCAGCTGAACAGACCAAGAACACTGCTGCTATTCAAAGCCTAGTTTTTGACTGACAGATGATGGATACTGCTGAAATCACTGATTATGGTTTCTATTTTGGTTTTATAGATGGCAGATACATTTTGCATTAAAAGAAGATTATATTTCCTATGCTGTATTTTCTCACATCAGCAAGATTTATGCTTGAATTCTTAACTGGAATATTGTTTTGTGGTGGTTATTTTTGTTGTGTTTTGTTTTATTCATTGCCAGTCTACTAGTATTAAATACAGAATGAAAATCAGGATTTGGGACACATACAATCCATGGCTGTTGCAGGACTTTTGTGTGTATCCACAGTAGGAATACTTGGCATCTATGATATTTCAATATGCTATAGATCTCCTATATCTGACCTAACCTTTAAGCTTTTTGAACATTTTCTATTGTTAGTTTCTTTGTGTTAGACCTAACAAAGACCTGCTTCTAATGCAAGGTGGTTTGACCTAGGATTCTGAAAAATTGCATGTTAGTTTTCAAATCTTAGTATTTTTTGTTGCATAAATTTTCTTTTAAGCCTAGCCTTATTTAAATGCTAATGTCAGTTTTCATTCAGCCAGTTTCTTGTTCTCCTCTATATATCCTCATGGCTGATCTGAGAATGGATATTCCATTCACTTCAAAGGAAACATCACGCTTGGATCCTCTCCACAGGGGTTCTCAGACTAAGACAAGAAATGATCCCAATAGCTTTTTTCTCCTGCATTTGTGAAGAAAATAAAATAAAAGGAAAGATTTCCCAATGCATTTAACATTCTAAGTAATTGCATCAGTACCATATTTGGAGCATTCATACACTATTGCTAATTCACAATCTTAAAGAGCCTTTTTAACACTGGGACATTAAAGGTATGTTGGTATGGTAGACTATTCTAGTGTACCTATTACTTTCAAACAAACAGTATACCATGTTATTACTCTCATGTGCATATGTTAGGATTGATCTCATGCTGTGTAAGATAATTGACTACATGATAGATAGATATACTTTGCATGCAAAGGATATTTTAAAGGGGGAATAAAATATATTACCTTAATGTGGTCATATTTAGTAGCTAGTTTTTAAATGTCCAATAGGTGTTTTTTAAGTGTTCAGTGGTTTGTAAATTGCAATTAATCCTTTGTTAATCTGCTATTGTGGCTCTTATAATCCTCTTTTTCTGTTTTTATTGGAAGCCTTAGAAATGCAAGATTTAGAGCTCATCAGTTTGCAGATAGGAAATGATGACTTAAATTGCCAGTATTTTTTATTATCAAAAATAAGAGACATTTTCCCTTAGGTTAATATTCGTGATGAAAACCTTTATTCTTTTCCAATATTGACGTGACTTAAGACTGATTAGGTATAAGCACACTTATCTGAGTTGCAAAAATAGCAATGAACATTACTATTAGTTGATTTTTCTTTGTAATTCGTCAGCCACTTTCAAAGCCATTACTTCATGAATTGGCAACTCACAAAAATCTTTTGACCTGAAATTAATTTTGTGATCTCCTCTACATGAGAGAACTCCAGGTTAGATAAATTAAAACAAAAAGCAAAAAACAAAAAACTCATCCAGGGGCTTAGAGAGCTGGAAAAAAATGGTTCTGGGATTCCGACTCTGGTTTCTATTCCTTCCAACCCCAAAGTCTTGGCTACACACTGCTGCCTGCAAATGGTAGATGACTATTCAAAGGGGAAGATTTTGAATCTTGCTTTTTATTCTAATAGCTACTTTATGTAACGGAGTCTCTTTCCCTATGTTTTAGGTGAAGAAGTGGCATGTTTTATAATAAAAATACAGTTTATTAAAGAATAAAATCTAATGCAGAGTATTGTCTACTGAGCATTTAATCTGTAACAAAAATAGATAATCATAATAATTGTATTAGGTGTTTGAATAATCATGCCAAAGGAATACTGTTATGGACATTCTTTTTCTCTCTCTCCTGGGAAAATCTGGCTTAATAGGTTCTTGTAAGTAACCATAAAGCCATATTTTTATAATGAACTTATCATCTGACTCATATCAATATAAAAGTGTTACTACCATCTCCCTTTGAATTTTCATGGAAGTTTGAGATTAGAAAAAAAACCCCACCATTTCTCTGATGCCTTATTGATATCTTTGTTTTATATCCGTATTAGATGTACTCTTTTATCTGCATCTTACTTTATACACTAGAGATCAAACTAGAACTATTTCTTCTTTCTCCTTTCTGGGGCTAGATGCTGTTTAAAAAGGTAAATTAACTAATTCATGGATGAATTATTAGTCTTTGTACATTTACAGAGTGGTAAAGAAATTTCAACCAAGTGTCTACAGGGATAATTCATTCATCCCTCCATTCTTTATCCAACAAATATTTATTGACTACCTACTACATTCTAGTTACTGTTCTAGCAGGATGGAAACACTAGTTGAACCAGAGAAGCAAAAGATTTGTTCTAACAGAGCAGTGCTGTCAAGAATGTGGTCCCTAGAATCCTGAGAGTCTCTTACCTTTTCAGGGGGACCACGAAGTCAAAACTTCTTTAATAATAATACTAAGACATTATTTGCCTTTTTCACTGTGTTCCATTTGTAGTGATGGCACAAAAGAAATCATGGGTAAAACTGCTGGTGCCTTAATATGAATCAAGGCACCAAATTGTATGAATAATAATTTTTTATAGCCATGCACTTACATTATAAAAATTTTAATGCCAACTTTACTTAAGAATGTCACAGATGTAGCAGTAAAAATAACTCTTACATTTGCTACTTGAATACCCATTTTTTTCATGTTCTGTGTCACCAAATGCAAAGTACTCATGAAGCCCTTCTGCGTACTCAAATACTATTGTTATGAGGAAAAGCACTGGGGCAATTGTTGAAGTTGTGAGCTAATATAGCTGCGTCTCCACGCAACACCATTTTTACTTGAAAAGAAATTACTGGCAGAGAAAATGTAGTTATTTAGACTTAGGTATTTGGCAGATATTTTCTGGAAAATGAACAATGCGGGCCTGTGATTTCAAGGAAAATAAATAACAATATTTGTTGCCAGTAATAAATACCAGACGTTGAAGCAAAATTAGAATTTTGGAAAACTTGTATTTTCCAGTGCTTAAAGATTTTTCTTAAAGGTCAGTGATGATGTTAGCAAACGTACTTTTTTATGTTGCACAATAAAATAGGGAAGATTTGGATAACTCAGTGAACCGACATTTTTCACATGACCATCCATGATGTTATTGAATCATTCTTCAATAAGGGTTAACTTAAAATGCAAGATAGACCAGTTAATTTTAATGGGAAGAGTTGTAGTGTGGAGTATTTTATACCTGTTGATTAGATCCTTTTGACAGATTATGCTATTAAATTCTTCCTTATTTGTGCTGATTTTTATGTTTCCTTATTCTATTAACTATTGAAAGAAGGGTATTGAAGTCTCCAATTATTGTCACAGATTTGTCTATTTCTCCTGCAACATTTTTTTTTCATCTGACTACTTTGCATCCTGCCTAAATCTGTGAGACAACAAATTATCTTATTGTTATATGACTTTCAGTTGCTTTCCTATCACTTACAATAAACTTGACTGAAGTCCTAGATTATAGAGAAGGTCCAACCAGTCATTCCTTGATAGCATTATTTCTCAAACTAGGGTCTACAGACATATTTTCAGAATGTCCAGAAACAATATACACATTTTAAAATGTTCATTTACATTTCAATTCTAACTTTAAATAATTTATGTAAAAATAGTCTTGTTTATCTGGATGACCCTCTAATTGAGGACTGCCATGCAATTTCATTGCTTTTGTCACAAGTCATTTTTGTGAGCTAAAGATAAAGAATTAATGATGGTTGTAATAAAAGAGCATGCTCTGGCAACTGCCTGTGTTTGAATCCTGGCAATATCTCTGAAAATTTATTCTGACTTTTAGTTGCTAGTGTCCTTGTCTGTAAAATAGAGAAAATGATAACTACCAACCTCACTAGGTTAGTGTGAATATTAAAGGAGTTGATATGAGTAGAGATCTTAGAATATTGTCTGCCATACAGTAAATGCTCAAAAATGCTCTATTCTTTTGATTATATAAATTATGTTTTTGAGCCAAGTGAAGAGCATGTGACATCAGGTATGCTATAGGTTTTACTGTAACTCCAATAGAGAAAAATGGTAGAAGAAATGACTTACATATGTACAATAGGATGTGTGAATAAGAATGCTCAAAGAAGCATTGTTCTTGATAGTGAAGATATAGGAAATAACCCATTACCCACAAATAAAAAGGTGGCTGGATAAACTGCTACATATTCACACAATAGAATGTGATATAGTAGTTAAAGTGAATAAAGCGCGGCACCATGCAGGAATACAATATGGATGGATATTAGAAATATAATATCAAAGGAAAAAATGTTTCCAAATATCATATTTCTCCTATGAAATTAAAAACAATAAAAATAAAATATGTACTTTTTAGAAATATATAATCCTTCTTATACATTTATAAAATTATGTATATGACATAAAACCATCTTTTAAAAGGCAAAAATGATCGTAAGTACAGAATTTAGGATGATGGTTACCACAGGCATAGGAGCCTAGGGAATAGAATAGGATGTCGTATTGTCAGTGTAAGCTATTGTCAGGATCCTAAGTTTTTGTTTCTGTGTTTGTTGTTGTGTTTTACTGTTTCATACATATTATTTTATTTAATCTTCACAACAACTCTATCAGGTCAGTACTGTTTTTATCCTGACTAACTTATTTAGTTATTTATTTATTTATTTTTAATTTATATCCAAGTTAGCATATAATGCACTAATGATTTCAGGAGTAGATTCCTGTGATTCACCCCTTATGTATACATCCTCATTTTTTAAAGTGAGAACTAAGCTATTGGGTGATGGAGAAAAAAATTAAAGAAAAAAGATCTGACTGAATCTGCTCTCTTTTCCTCTGAAAGCCAACGGGAAATTTGGAAGTAATGTAGATCAGCCCTCCTCTTTCTACAAGTGAGGAATTGAGGGTCAAAGAGGGCCAGTTGTGTGCCTGAAGTAATAAAGCCTGAGGTAAGGGAAGAGTAGGAAGTAAAACGTCTACCCTAATGTGTGGTCACTATCACCGTCCTTTTCAGGATCCTGAGTTTTATTTTGAGTGATGGGTTTACTGTCGTTTGTAACACTACAAAAATTAACCAGCTAACTAAGTGTAAGAGGACTATTAATGGATTAATGATGACAATGTGTGCTGAACTATAGATGATGATTTATCTAATTTTGTGCACCTGAGTTCCAATGAGAGCATGAGAGAGAAGACTGTGTTACACATGGGACATGATAGCACACACATACTGACAAGCCTTGCTGCTAGAGCAGTGAGTATTGTATTCATGTTAGAAATATCCAGCAAATATCACCTGTCACATTAAATCAGTGTTAAGAATTAGAATTTTGTTTTTTGTTTATGTAGTTTGTAATTTTAAATTTCAATTTAATAGTTGTCCAAAGGCTTATGCAATGAATTTCCACCTAGATTTTAGTTTATATTTACATCATATTAAAGATAGTTTAAGTAATCATTGAAGAGTCCCTGAGATTATTTTTACTTCAGAAGGATTCTGTTCGTTATTCACCTTTAAAAGGCACTGCACTGTATTCTCAATGGTTCCTTTCTCAGAGTCCTTTATTCCAGAGGATCTCACAATGAAATCCGGGGGGTGGCTGAGAGATGCTGAAACGTTTTTACAGTTATGCCACACAAAGTATAAAAGACCCCACAATCCGTGAGGTTAAATTACAAGACAGATATTTGCCTTTATCACTTTTGCTCAGAAGCAGGTAGTGTTTTCCAGTATCTATATGACATGTGATATCACAAGCGACTAACTGTAGAAGCAGATAAGAGAAGCAAGAATTTATATTTAATTTTGACTATTAAATCAGACATTAAACACATTGGCCAAAATGCAAACAATGGCTTTCTTCTCACTGAATTTCTTTCACTGTGGAAAATGTAGGCTATTTTTTCTCCTAAATATATTATTGTTACCATGTAGTGGGTTTACGACCATTATGTTTTTTTAATTTTTTTTAACGTTTATTTATTTTTGAGACAGAGAGAGACAGAGCATGAATGGGGGAGGGGCAGAGAGAGAGGGAGACACAGAATCGGAAGCAGGCTCCAGGCTCCGAGCCATCAGCCCAGAGCCCAGACGGGGCTCGAACTCATGGAGCGCGAGATCGTGACCTGAGTCGAAGTGGGACGCTTAACCAACTGAGCCACCCAGGCTCCCCAAACGACCATTATTTTTAAATGAATTAATAAATATTTGAAAATTTTGTTTTACTTTCTAATACAAAAAATATCAGTAGCTATTATTCACATAAACCAAAAAGGTCTTTGGGATCTTTAAGAGTATGGAGGGATACAGAGACCAAAACCTTCGAGAACTACTGATTTAACCTATAACCTCTCATTTTTATATTCTCACTAGGACTACACTAAAATTCATACGACATGAAATACTGTCATCTCTCACACTATATTGAGCAGCTGGGAATTTATACGTAACTGACAAGTAACAGGGGAAGCACAGAAGGTTGTCAAGGTGACAGGCTCATGAGAAGCAGGAGGCAGACTCCTGGTTGAGAGGAAGTAGGTGAGCAGGTTTACCCTATTGGATAGGTAGATGATTAAAAACCTGTGGAATTTCTGGAGGAATAAGCTCAGAGTTTTTACATGAATGGCATAAAAGAATGTCAAAGGCAGAAGGAGAGGGGGAAACGAGAGTATGTGGTCATGGGTATTTGCTTTTTGATCGTCAAGTCACCAAGCTTTCCATGGCCTGCTGAGGGATGTCTAGATGGTGGAAGGACTCTGGTCAGTGTCAGTTTGCCTGGAGGCCCAGGACATTGAAAGTAGGGTGGCATTTTTAAAATATGTGCAATATACACAAAAACATACACTAAATGAAGGATGCTCAGATATCTGTCACATACATACAAATTACTTCCCATAAGCTCCTGGAAAAAACTGCATTTACTAGATAATCTCTATTTCAATATTTGATGAAAAATGCAATATCTGGTTCTTTTTTTTTGGCATTCATGTCACTGCAGTGAGATGAACCATATTTTAGGCATTAATAAATGTGTCTCAGCCTTTGCTTAAATCCCATGAGGATATGAATCTGAATAATAAACTCAACAAAAACACATTTTTAAAGGACATTGTACCATGTGAGGAGGGTTGAATAAGGAAATCTGTGAAATATATGTATTTTTATGTATTTTATACATAATACATAATTATGCATAATACATTTTTATGTATTTTATTTGTAAATATAAATATATATCATATAATATTAGCTTAAAGCTTTTTATTTCATGAAACTAGTTAGCAACATCATCATTCCAGGCCCTGCCATGCTTTTTGTTCCTTCAACTTTATTGTTGCCTCAGACAAAAATAGACATTGTTCATTTTATGAAAACTTGGAATATGTTTACACCCAGACATTGTTCTTCATGTAATTGACATATTACTTCTAACTTGAAAGAATTTTTTAATTGTTTGCTTGTATGTATGTATTTTTGAGAGAGAGACAGAGAGAGCTGAGAAGGGATAGAGACAGAGGGAGACAGAGAATCCCAAGCAGCATCCATCTGTTAGTGGAGAGACCGATGTGGAGCTGGAACCTTGAGATCATGACCTGAATCAAAGTTGCACACTCGACCGACTGAGCCACCCAGGCACCCCCTAAGTCAGAAATTTTATTTTATTTCATTTTAAGTTTACTTATTTATTTTGAGAGAAAGAGAGAGAGGCAGAGAGAGAGAGAGAGAGAGAGAGAGAGAGAGAGAATCCCAAGCAGGCTCCACACTGTCAGCACAGAGCCCAATGCAGGACTCAAACTCACAAACTGTGAGATCATGAGCTGAGCCAAAACCAAGAGTTGGTTGCTTAACTGACTGAGCTACCCAAATGCCCCTACCTCAGCAATTTTAAAAAGAAATTCTGTTCTCTTAGGTACTTCATCAGTAAACTCTGGCTACCTTTATCATGTTTTATGTAAATGTTTCACAAAGATACTTGTTCTAAGCATATAAATAGCATCCACATAATTTATGGCAGGATATCTGAGGTCATGGCATGTGCAAAGCTTTGCCACTTTTCTCTGTCCTTAACTCAGTCTGTCATTCTGTTTAATTTGGTATTTTAGAAAAAATGTGCCAATGTTTCAATTTTTTTTCTTTTTCTTTTCTGAGGTACACAATTACAGAAATTATCTTATTTCAACAGAAACACTGCTGGCAACAAGAAAGCATGAAAATCTTCAAAGATCTCTTTTAAGGATTAAAATTATCCTATAAATTCCTGCAGGCTTAAGAATGCTTCATGATTTTTTTCTGGACACTCCTTACCTTTGCCCTCTATTCTTCCCTCAACCACCTCCCAATCCTAATAGCTCATCCTATATTTTATTGCTTCTAGCAGAAAGAAAATACTGCTGAGATCCAGGCTCTCTATCCATCAGGGCACAGTTCTCTTAAATTGATGTGCTGAGCTACTAATATTAAGGGGAGAAACAAACTGATTTTAAAAAGTCAATAAAATACAAACTGTATGAATTCAAAAGCAGTATTTAGGATTTCTATATTGTAACATATTTTTGCATCTGCTCAAGTAAGGTACAGCAGAAGAAGTTGAGTGGTGTTGGAATGAGCTAAAGAAGATGTAATACTTGTCATCTCTTATATGGGCCATATATCAGAACAATTTTTTTTGTGCAGCAGCTAATATGGTAATATTCACAGTTTTACTTTAAAATACACTTAAAGGAAAACAAAAACAATTGTATGAAAACAATTGGGAAATGAGATATTTTAAAAATATTCGATATTACATTATAATAACCCATCCAATAAAATGCTTTACTTTCTGTCTCTTGTTTATATATATTTTATATTCTAGTCTCATAAGCTCAATTTAGGTGGATGCCCTTGATAGCTACTGTCTTGATATTATACATTTCCCTAATTATTTGAAAAAGAAAAATACTTTCACTTAGACAAAAAATTCAGTTGGTCCTGGAATGTTTATGTTCAAAGATACTGACAGTTTCATCAGCAACTTGTTCCTGCCTGGGTGCAACTCATTTTACATATTATGCATCAAAAGTCTGGATCATCTTTTATTTTTATTAAGAAAATTCATTTATTTTCTGTGGTGTTGATTGTAATCTCTCCTCCTTTATTCATGACTTTATCCATTTGGGTCCTCTCTTTTGTTTTTGAGAAATCTGGCTAGGGGTTTATTAGTTTTGCTTATTCTTTCAAAAAACCAGCTCTTAGTTTCATTGATCTGTTCTACTGTTTTTTTGGATTCTATATCATTTATTTCTGTTCTAATCTTTATTATTTCCCTTCTCCTGCTGGATTTACACTTTATTTGCTGACCCTTTTCTAGCTCCTTTAGGTGTAAGATTAGGTTGTATATTTGGGACCTTTCTTGCTTCTTGAGATAGGCCTGAACTGCAATGTATTTTCCTCTTAAGACTGCCTTTACTGCATCCCAAAGGGTTTGGACTATCATGTTTTCATTGCATTTTCTTCCATGTATTTTTTAATTTCTTCTTTAATTTCCTGGTTAACACATTGATTCTTTCATAGGACGTTCTTTAACTCCCATGTATTTGAGGCATTTCCAAAGTTTTTCTTGTGGTAGATTCCAAGTTTCATAGCGTTGTGATCTGAAAATATGCATGATATGATCTCAATCTTTTTGTACCTGTTGAGGGCTGATTTGTGACCCAATATGTGATCTATTCTGGAGAATGTTCCATGTGCACTCAAAAAGAATATGTTTTTTGCTGCTTTAGAATGAAATATTCTGAATATATTTGTTAAGTCCATTTGGTCCAATGTGTCATTCAGAGCCGTTGTTTCTTTGTTGATTTTCTGCTTAGATGATCTGTTCATTGTTGTAAATGGAGTATTAAAGTCTCCTACAATTATGGTATTATTATCAATAAGTTTGCTTATTTTTGTGATTAATTGATTTATATATTTGGGTGCCCTCAAGTTGAGAGCATAAATACTTGTGATTGTTAGCTCTTCTTGATGGATAGACCCCTTAATTATGATATAATGCTTTTGTTCATCTCTTGTTACAGTCTTTGTTTTAAAGTCTAGTTTGTCTGATAAGAGTCCAGGACCAGATGGCTTCCCAAGGGAGTTCTACCAGACGTTTAAAGCAGAGATAATACCTATCCTTCTCAACCTATTCCAGAAAATAGAAAGGGAAGGAAAACTTCCAGACTCATTCTATGAAGCCAGTATTACTTTGATTCCTAAACCAGACAGACACCCAGTAAAAAAAGAGAACTACAGGCCAATATCCCTGATGAATATAGATGCAAAAATTCTCAATAAGATACTAGCAAATCAAATTCAACAGCTTATAAAAAGAATTATTCACCATGATCAAGTGGGATTCATTCCTGGGATGCAGGGCTAGTTCAACATTTGCAAATCAATCAATGTGATACATCACATTAATAAAAGAAAAGATAAGAACCATATGATCCTGTCAATCAATGCAGAAAAGGCATTTGACAAAATTCAGCAACTTTCTTAATAAAAGCCCTCGAGAAAGTTGGGATAGAATGAACATACTTAAAGATCATAAAAGCCATTTATGAAAAGCCCACAGCTAACATCATCCTCAATGGGGAAAAACTGAGAGCTTTTCCTCTGAGATCAGGAACACGACAGGGATGCCACTCTCACCGCTGTTGTTTAACATAGTGCTGGAAGTTCTGGCATCAGCAATCAGACAACAAAAGGAAATCAAAGGCATCAAAATAGGCAAAGATGAAGTTAAGCTTCACTTTTTGCAGATGACATGATATTATACATGGAAAATCCGACAGACTCCACCAGAAGTCTGCTAGAACTGATACCTGAATTTAGCAAAGTTGCAGGATACAAAGTCAATGTACAGAAATCAGTTGCATTCTTATACAGTAATAATGAAGCAACAGAAAGACAAATAAAGAAACTGATACCATTCACAATTGCACCAAGAAGCATAAAATACCTAGGAATAAATCTAACCAAAGATGTAAAAGATCTGTATGCTGAAAACTATAGAAAGCTTATGAAGGAAATTGAAGAAGATATAAAGAAATGGAAAAACATTCCATGCTCATGGATTGGAAGAAGAAATATTGTCAAAATGTCAATACTACCCAAAGTTATCTACACATTCAATGCAATCCCAATCAAAATCGCACCAGCATTCTTCTTGAAGCTAGAACAAGCAATCCTAAAATTCATATGGAACCACAAAAGGCCCCGAATAGCCAAAGTAATTTTGAAGAAGAAGACCAAAGCAGGAGGCATCACAATCCCAGACTTTAGCCTCTACTACAAAGCTGTAATCATCAAGACAGCATGGTATTGGCACAAAAACAGACACATAGACCAATGGAATAGAATAGAAACCCCAGAACTAGACCCACAAACGTATGGCCAACTCATCTTTGACAAAGCAGGAAAGAACATCCAATGGAAAAAAGACAGTCTCTTTAACAAATGGTGCTGGGAGAACTGGACAGCAACATGCAGAAGATTGAAACTAGACCACTTTCTCACACCATTCACAAAAATAAACTCAAAATGGATAAAGGACCTGAATGTGAGACAGGAAATCATCAAAACTCTAGAGGAGAAAGCAGGAAAAGACCTCTCTGACCTCAGCTGTAGCAATTTCTTACTTGACACATCCCCAAAGGCAAGGGAATTAAAAGCAAAAATGAACTACTGGGACCTTATGAAGATAAAAAGCTTCTGCACAGCAAAGGAAACAACCAACAAAACTAAAAGGCAACCAACGGAATGGGAAAAGATATTTGCAAATGACATATCAGACAAAGGGCTAGTATCCAAAATCTATAAAGAGCTCACCAAACTCCACACCCAAAAAACAAATGACCCAGTGAAGAAATGGGCAGAAAACATGAATAGACACTTCTCTAAAGAAGACATCCGGATGGCCAACAGGCACATGAAAAGATGCTCAACGTCACTCCTCATCAGGGAAATACAAATCAAAACCACACTCAGATATCACCTCACGCCAGAGTGGCCAAAATGAACAAATCAGGAGACTATAGATGCTGGCGAGGATGTGGAGAAACAGGAACCCTCTTGCACTGTTGGTGAGAATGCAAATTGGTGCAGCCGCTCTGGAAAACAGTGTGGAGGTTCCTCAAAAAATTAAAAATAGATCTACCCTATGACCCAGCAGTAGCACTGCTAGGAATTTACCCAAGGGATACAGGAGTACTGATGCATAGGGGCACTTGTACCCCAATGTTTATAGCAGCACTCTCAACAATAGCTAAATTATGGAAAGAGCCTAAATGTCCATCAACTGATGAATGGATAAAGAAATTGTGGTTTATACACAATGGAGTACTACGTGGCAATGAGAAAGAATGAAATATGGCCCTTTGTAGCAACATGGATGGAACTGGAGAGTGTGATGCTAAGTGAAATAAGCCATACAGAGAAAGACAGATACCATATGTTTTCACTCTTATGTGGATCCTGAGAAACTTAACAGAAACCCGTGGGGGAGGGGAAGGAAAAAAAAAAGAGGTTAGAGTGGGAGAGAACCAAAGCATAAGAGACTGTTAAAAACTGAGAACAAACTGAGGGTTGATGGGGGGTGGGAGGGATGGGAGGGTGGGTGATGGGTATTTAGGAGGGCACCTGTTGGGATGAGCACTGGGTGTTGTATGGAAACCAATTTGACAATAAATTTCATATATTGAAAAAAAATTTAAAAAATCTAGTTTGTCTGATATAAGTATAGCTACTTCAGCTTTCTTCTGACCTCCATTAGCATGATAGATGATTCCCCATCCCCTCACTTTCAACCTGTAGGGTTCCTCAGGTCTAAAATGAGTCTCTTCTAGACAGCATATAGATGGATCTTGTTATTTTATCCATTCTGATACCCTATGTCTTTTGTTTGGGGCATTTAGTCCATTTACACTCAGAGTGATTATTTAAAGTATGAATTTAGTGCCATTGTGTTATCCATAGATTTCATGTTTGTGGTGATGTTCTCTGGTCATTTGTAGTCTCTTTTGATTTCTACTCACAGAGTCCCCCTTAGAATTTCTTGCAGGGCTGGCTTAGTTGTCATGAACTCTTAGTTTTTGTTTGTCTGAGAAGTCTTTAACTGTCCTTTTTTCTATTCTGAATGACAGCCTCGATAGATAAAGGATTCTTGGCCTCCTATTTTTCATATTCAGAGTATTGAATATTTCCTGCCACTTCCTTCTGGCCTGCCAAGTTTCAGTGGACAGGTCTGCTACTACCCTTGTGGGTCTACCCTGTTAGTTTAAGAACATTTTGTCCCTAGCTGCTTTCAGAATTCTCTCTTTATCTTTGTATTTTGCAAGTTTTACTATGATATGTTGTGTTGTTGACCTGCTTTTGTTGATTTAAAAGGGAGTTCTCTAGGCCTCTTGGACTTGGATACCTGTTTCCTTCCCCAGAATAGGGAACTTCTCCACTATAATTTGTTCAAATGAACCTCCTGCGCCTTTTTCTCACTCTTCTGGGAATCCTATGATAAGGGTATTGTTTTGTTTCATCCCCTTGTCATCTAGTAATTCCTTTTCCCTCTTTTTTCCAGCTTCATTATTTTCCATAATTTTATTTTCTATCTCATCTATTTTCTCCTCTGCTTCTCCCATCCTTGCTGTCACTGTATTGGCTGTGTTGGCTCAGTCAGTCTTGCTCCAGTAACTAACCATTTGCCAGGCACGGAAGGGTGATGTTTGGTTATAAGCTTGTCCAGCCTCCACTGGGAGCTGTTGTGCTGCTCTCTGAAGTCTCACCATGTTGGTGTTGAGGAGAAAAATGGTGTCAGTGTCACCCCACTTTCTCCACTGTGGACCAGGAATCTCAACCCATGCTGTTCAGGCAGCCCTCACAGAAGAGTGAGGGCAGTTGGCTTGCCCTGCACCACAGTTCTCCTGCTCCTTCTTCTTGGCGCTCAGCTGGGATTCAAATCCCCATGTCTTAAAAGGACCCAGCACTGTGTGGATTCTCTCCCCTGCTCACGAGTAGAGCCTGTCACCCTGCTGATGAAAGGCCTGTGGCTGGAACCTACAGGGTCTTTTGTCCTTGGGGAGGCAATAAGCCCTCTTCCCAAAGTACTCCAGGAAAGGAAGCATTTTCTCCCAGTGTGCCTCGGAGATCACTACACCATGCTATGCACCCCTGGGCCAGCTCTCCCCCTCCCCAGGAGCACGCGCTGTGGCTCTGCTTTGGAGAAAGTCGTGCATTTTCAAAGCCTTGGAGTTTCAGCTCCAAAGGCTGTTTGCACAAGTCCGTGGTCCAGAGAGGTTTTCCTCTTGTGCTAACTCCATGCCATATTTTCACAACCCCTCTCTCTTTCTCTCTTTTTTGTCTTTCCACAGAAAGGGTTCCCTTTCCTCTACAGCTCCACTGTTTTATCTCTCCCAACACACATATATACACCTCCGTCCTGCCAAGTTGTCTTCCTCCAGCTATGGAGATCCTTCTGCTGCTCCGCAGATCTATTTCATGGGTGTCCCAAGTGATTTGACCTAAATATAGCTGTGTTTGAGGGACAAGGAAAATCCAGGTCCCCTACTTTGCCATCTTAACTGCCCTTCCCAAGAAAATTCATTTATTTTGTATTAGCCAACATTCATCAAGAATTCCCTATAAGAGATGATTCATTTAGAAGATACAGCTCTTAGTTAACTTAAGAGCCTGAAAAGGAAAGTACTATGAGGAATACTACTGTTTACTGATAGGGTTAAATAAAATGGTGACATGTTATGGTAACATAGTCTGTTCAATCAGACTTGGTAACATAACTTAGGTGTGCAAGAATATGTGTATAAAGAAAATGTAAGTGGTTTCACATGGTCTCTTGGTTTTTATTTATTATTTTTCTGCAAAAAAATTTAAATTAGGAGCCAATAACCCTCATGTTGATATTCCGAATGAACCCAAACCATACCTTTTCCTATAAATTGTATGAGTTGAGGTCTCTTATTTGCAGTGGTCTTTTTGATGCACTTTATTTTTAAAGTCTAATCTTTTCTTTTTTTTTTTTTTAATTTATTTTTGGGACAGAGAGAGACAGAGCATGAACGGGGGAGGGGCAGAGAGAGAGGGAGACACAGAATCGGAAACAGGCTCCAGGCTCCGAGCCATCAGCCCAGAGCCTGACGCGGGGCTCGAACTCACGGACCGCGAGATCGTGACCTGGCTGAAGTCGGACGCTTAACCGACTGCGCCACCCAGGCGCCCCAAGTCTAATCTTTTCTATCTCATGGAATATAGTTGAGAGCTAAAACTTACCTTGCTTTAAGTGGAAGAACCATTGCAATCTCAAAGTCAACCAACATTTATGTAGTACCTGTTAGTGAAAGGGATTGTTGTGGGGGTCGTATAAGACACAAGGGCGAGATCACTGGAATTAGATGCTTACTCATAAAGCCTGGTTCAATCCTTAATATCGTAGGAATTTGGGCAAGTTATCGAACTTCTTTTCCCCTATTCCTCATTTGTAAAATGGAGCTAATAATAGAACCTATTTCTTAAGTTTGTGGTAAAGATTAAATGAGATAACACTTTGAAAGCAGACCATCGGATACATATGTGACCACAATGCCATAGGCTGACTGTGTCCTCCAAAAATTCAGATGTTGAAACCTAATCCCCAGTGTGATAGTATTTGGAGGTGGGGCCTTTGGAAGGTGATTAGATCATGAGAGCACTAATGGGATTATAAAAAAACCTTACTAAAACCCTTATTGAAAAACTTCAGAGAGCTCCCCTTCTCCTTCCTCCAGGTGAGGATATAGAGAAAAAAAAAAACAGCCATCTATAAATCAAGAAGCAAGTCCTCACAGACACAGCATCTGCTGGCCCCTTGATCTTGGACTTTCCAACCTCCAGATCTGTAGAAATAAATTTATGTTGTTTATAAGCTACCCAGTCTATGGCATTTTTGTTAAGCAGCCTAAAGGGATCAACACATGTAAGTATAAATTATAATAATAACGTATATGTAATTTTTGATATTATTATGAAAAAGGCAGATTTCTTACTTCCCAAGAGTTCAATCCCGTGAAAGAGGCAGCCAAATATACAACTAACAAATATCCTACAAGTTGAGAATCATCTACATCAGAGGAAAAACAAATAAGTGCAATTAGAGACCTTCCCAATCCTGGGAAGGTCATCTGGAGGAAACGAAAGTTGGAAATGTGTTAAGGAATGGGTAGATAATTCATGGAAGGGAAGCAGAGGAAATGTACTCCAGGAACAAAGACTATAAATCAGGATAAGGAAAGTATTTACAGAACGTGGGCAAAAAATTTATGTAGGTAGAACACAGAGTGATTTTCATGGTAGAGTAGATATTCCTAGCCTCCATCTTGAGAAGAAAAGAAAAGAATACTCTGAAGGTGGTCCCTGGGAAGTCAAGAAAGCAAATACTTACATCTTTGTATCCTGCTATCTTGGCCTCTTCCTGAGGAGGACATCTACCCAGATGTATGCTCCTGCATGCTGTTGGATTCTGTGTAGGTAGTCTAGGAAGCCAAGAAGATAGGACCCTGTAGTAGGCCATAAACTGAAGACGGGTCCATTGTATTGCAAATCAGATCCTCTGGTTACACATACCTCTTTGGAACTTTTTCTCTTTCATTATCCTCTAGCCCTCAGTAAAGTCATGTTTAAATATTTCAGACTTGTTTGGTGTGCTATGGGGTAGAAAGGGGGAAATCTACTTGTTTGTACAGGGCAAACATTATAGATGAAGCAGTGTTTTTTCCTATGTAGTGGAAAATGTAGAAGATTTAGTCTTGGAAGGAAGTAACATTCCTGCCTTCAGATCATAGAGGAATCAGAAAGAATAAGTTTCCAAGAAAATATCAAATGCTGGATATATACCAGAATGGGAATTTCCTTCAGAGGGCTTTGGTCGTCTGTGTGATTTAGGTAGAGGGCAAAATTATTTACTGAGAGTAAGGATGACAGGTGTGGATTAGGAGCCTTGAGATGCATTTTCAAACAGTTGCTGTGGCAAGTGCAATAGGGAATCAATTAGAGTTAAATAAAAGAATTGCTGAGTAGCACTTGGGGGCCCAGCTGAGGAATCTAATCCAATGCAATTAAAAAGAAAGAGAGAAAAAAGAGAGAGAGGACTCTATTCTTTATATTACTAACAAAGAAGGTGAAGACATAAGGGATGCTTTTTTGGAGGAGTTCAGTTTAAAACTAAAAGGAGGAAAATGTTATCAACAGTAATCAAGGATGATGTCAAAAAGGTATAATAACAGTATGGTTTCACTTGAGATCAAGCAGGGCACTTTACATGTTGGCAGTACATCTAAGTGAATTTTTAAAATAGGATAATCTAAAATAAACTGGCAAAGTCCATTGAACAAACAATTAAGTTACTTAATGGTCTGTGCCTTTGTTTAATTGGCTAATTTCTGAAGATACTCTACTGTAGGTTATAGGCAATTTTAAGAGGATAATAGATATAATGAAACAAGTAGAAGGAATATGAAAAAAATTAAATACAATTAACCAGTTGAGATATAAGTGTGATAATGAAAATCAGTCACAGAATTTAAAGGTGGAATAAAAGTTTTATACCTTATTGTTCCTATTAATTGTGTTTTCTTCTAAAATTTCAGAAGCAGTGCTGTGGACTGTGAGCATAACTGAATCCAAAGATATGGAAATAATCAGAAAACAATAGTCTACTTTACAGTTCCTACATGATTTCACTTATTAACCAGGTAACAGGAGCTATTCACCGCGCATAGGTTGTAGTGCTAACCTCATGAACTGATTTTGGAAGCAAGCCAGGCTTCATCTTTTGGAGATTCACAGATACTTTGTGGCATGGACTTGGAACAGGACTTGGAACTCTGCCATTGTTTATTCATTCACTGTAAGAACTAAAGGCACTGAAATTTTTAGCAGAGGCCGGCTAAAATAAAACCATCTTGGTAAAGAACAACCTAGCTGTTCATTTTCCAACTCTGATACAGAGCAAATCCCTTTGTAGAGAGGGGTTGGGGGGGAGGTCAAGAGAGTGGGACCTAGTAGACAGGGTGGAAGAGAATTAAAGGCTAATTTCTACTTCACATTTTTTTCCCAGGACTGGGAAATATTAAGGTTGTTTTATAATTCTTTTGCTGACATAAGAATTGCAGCAAGCATGTCTTTCAGTACATGTTGTTAAATTCTGCGTGTGATTTCTTTTACCATTTTAAAAGTCATGCTTGAATAAAAAATTATTCTTAATGAAGAAAAAGAATCATTTTTTTTCATTCCAGGTTTTGGCTTTATATATATAAAAAACCTCATAAATGAAAATTACGACTAATATAAAAGTTGTGATTTAACCCAATTACATAGTGCTAGCCATGCACGGGCTTATCTTTTTGCAGGGTCGCTTCCGAAAGCTGTTTGTTTTTTTTTTTTTCTTTCAAAGAATAACATCATCTCTATTTTAATGCTGTCAAATATGCATTTGACATTTCCCCTTACCAATATTTTGTTACAAAATGTTAAAAAAAAATATGGGAATGTTGAAAGGAAAAGTATGCAGCCAATATCCATATACTTACTTCCTCAATTCTGTAATTAGCATGTTGCTATTTTTGCTTTATTATGTACTCACTAATCTACCCGTCTTTCTATACATCTATTGTTCCATCTTTTTTTTTTTTGAGCTCTGTATCTTCTTATAAAATAAGAATGGAATTATTACTATATGTATATATATTGAGACCAACCAGAAGGTGTGTAAAATATATTCTGTATTTTTCAGAGGATGTTTCTTGGAGAGGATTGTATTAGTTCCCTATTGCTGTAAAAATGTCCGTTTTGTTTAAAAATATCACACAAACTCTCAGGCTTAAAACAACATGAATTTATTAATCTTATGGTTCTGGAGGCAGAAATCTGAGATCTTACAGGCTAAATTTAAGGTGTCAGCAAAACTACATTCCTTCTGAAGGCTTTGAAGGAAAATGTTTCCTCATGTTTTTCAGCTTCTAAAACAATCTTTTCATTCCTTCCTCATTCTTCAAAGTACATCACTCCAACCTTTTCTTCCATCCTTAAATCTCTCCTGAACTCTGCCCCTCCTGCCTCCCTGTTATAAGGACCCTTATGACTACTCTGGCCCTACCCAGATAATCGAAGATAATCTCCCTATCTCAAGGGGTTTAATGTAATCACATCTGCGAAATCCCTTTTGTCATGTTGGGCCACATATTACCGACTCTGGGGTTCTGGATGTGGACATCTTTGAAAGACATTATTCGGCTTACCACAGAATAATGTTATGGTCTTTACTGCGTGCTTTACTATTAACATCCCTTAGTGCCTGGAGAAAACATACGCTGATTTTAATGCTTTATTTATTTGCTTCATTCCATGAAATAAGTAATCCTCTTACCATATGAGACAAGAAAAGCATCAGTCACTTACCATTCTTCATGATCACAGAGTTGCACTGTTATTTTATGTACCAATGAAAAAGAAAAACACTGCCAATTAAATTGATTCAGTACCTAATGTAAGATGCATTTGGAGGTGATGAATGTTTAAACGTGATAATATGTGTCTCAAAATAGGTCACATTATTTACAATTGGGGTTTCAGTGGACCACATGGCACAGAGATGGCCCAAGAAATTTCTTCCTGTTCCATTAACATATGACTATTATAAAATTCCTATTTCAAGTAGGAAAATTTGGTTCCATTAAAATGTGGCATTGAGAATACCTAAAATGACTTAGTGCTTGCAATGACTAAAATGTATGCATATTTCTGCTTTAAGTTATAGTTAGTAATTTCCTTTATTCCATACTCCTAAGTTATAGTTAATGATTACCTTTATTCCAGTATTCTGGATACTAAAAGTAAAAATACTAGTCCTGTTAAGGCCATGTCCTTTGAAGATGGACCTATTATTTTGTACCTCCCAGTGATAAAATGACAGTGCAATCATCTATAGTATGCATTAGATACCTAAAGGGCACCAAAGTAATTAAGTCTACATTATTTACTTGGAGCTTCTACATCTCTGGGTTGACAGTTACTTCATAGCCAGGATGGATAGGAATGGAATGGAAACATAATTTTCTTTAACTAAACAAAGCAAATAGGCTGCATCTTGATGGTCCTTATCTGCATTCACCTTTATCATCTCAGGAGCAATTCTTTCAGCATACAGCACAAGCCCTTGTGTTTTCATTATTTTCTGCCAACAATCTCTCTTTCCTGGGAGAAACATCTAAAGTTAATAAAGATATAAAACCTATTTTCTTTGAGCTGTGTTTTTTTCAGATTTTTCAATATTCAGTTAAGAAAGGGCAAAAGTTGCAGACCACCTTAGAGGAATGCTGTTAGATCACTTCGATTTTTTTTTTTTCTTATATGGTACTCTCAACCTAGATTGTGGAAAGAAACCTTATATTGCTCAGCTAGGGTATGAAGCAATGATAATGCTTCTGAATTTCAGAAAATGCTGGAACAAAAAAGAAGATTCTCATCTCTCAGAGCTCTGCATTGTAGAGGGCTCCCACTCATTCCAGAATATGTCTCTGAAAATTTTTCTTGGCAGAAAGTATAGTTTAAGCCTCAGATTTTCTTGTCTATTGTAGTGAGTGATGTGGTTGGAAATGTTGGTCTCAGAGTAAGGACCACCGGAAAATGCAACTTTGTTTCCTAGTGCAACCAAGAGGAAGGGAAATCAGAATGTTTAAGGTAGTGAGGGCTATATACAGTCTAATCCAAGACCCTTAATTTTACTGATTAAGGAACCATATCAGAACTGATGCTGTAGATCAATTTTCTCATTGGGTAGGGGGTAAACTCACAGTTATTACTTATTCATCTATTTACACAGTTCAATTTCTTTTAGGTTTTGGATATACAGAGCTAAGCTAATTTGTAACTCTAAATTCAGACTACCTAGAATTCAAGCCACCAAATGCACTGTGACGGGTTTTGTTTATTTATTTTACACTTTCTAGAGGAAAATGTCTGTTGCAGAAATTTCACTAGCTGAGAGCTATTTGCAGCAGTGTTGAAAGCATTTATTCTTTGGGACTGATATACAAATAACATCTATGAAAAATTATTCTTTTTCTCTCTGTCAGAATTTATTTGGACATGAGGTTAAAAAACATTATTTGGCCTGTGAAACTTCATAGTTTCAAATGCAAATAGCCTCCTTCTTACTAAAAAAACAAAAACAGAAACAAAACCCTGTGTGTGTGTGTGTGTGTGTGTGTGTGTGTGTGTGTATATATATATATATATATATATACACACATATATATTTCCCAAGAGCTGGACTTCTGTGTCTAAGAAGTTCAGAACCTGAGCAAAAGAGAACCAGGCAGTCATGGTCTTTCTTGGGTTCCAGGTAATATATTGGTAAACCATTATACTTCCTGTTTTGATGGTAAAAATTCCTAGGAATTGTCTCTCACATTTTAACAGTGCGATACAAACAAAGCTGAGATTTCTAGTTTAAACATTTTTGGGGGGAACCCTAGAATAGCATTTGCTAAACTTGTTGCTTCTCTACAATAAAATGTGGCCATAATATTCACATGTGAGTCACATTCACAAGAGACCCTGGCGCCAATTGAGACCACAAGTAAAGTAGTCTGTCTACAGTTTTGCTTTCTGCTGTTTCAGTTACCTGTGATCAAGTCAACCACAAGCAGGTGATCCTTCTGCCGGAAAGCAAGTGATCCTTCAGCCGGAAAGCAGGCAATCCTTCTTTGATGAATCATCAGAAGGTCAGTAGTTTCCTAACTCTACATCACAATGCCTACATCACGTCACTTCATTTCATCATGGAGGCAACTTATTTTCTCACATCATCATAAGAAAGGTGAGTACAAGGGCACCTGGGTGGCTCAGTCAGTTAAGCTTCTGACTGGCTCAGGTCATGAACTCACGGTTTGTGAGCTCCAGCCCCACATGAGGCTCTGCGCTGATAGTGAGGAACGAGCTTTGGATTCTCTCCCTCCTTCTCTTTTTGCCCCTCCCCCACTTGCACTCGCCCTCTCCCCCTACCCCCTCTTCAAAATAAATGAACTTAAAAAAAAATTAAAAAAGAAAGGTGAGGGGCACCGGTCCGACTTCAGCTCAGGTCATGTTCTCATGGCCCATGCGAGCTTTGCGCGCGCCCTGTGCTGACAGATCAGACCCTGGAGCCTGCTTCGGATTCTGTGTCTCCTTCTCTCTCTGCCCCTCCCCTGCTTGCGCTCTGTCTCTCTCTCGCTCTCTCAAAAATAAATAAACATTAAAAAAAATTTTTAAAGGAAGATGAGTACACTACAATAAAATATTTTGAAAGAGACCACATTCACATAACTTTTATTATTGTGTATTGTTAATAATAGTTCTACTTTATATTATTGGTTATTATTGTTAATCTCTTACTGTGCCTAATTTATAAATTAAACTTTATCATAGGTATGTATGTGTAGTGAAAAAATACAGTATATACAGGGTTTAGTTCTGTGCTTGGTTTCAGGCATCCAGTGGGGGGTCTTGGAAAGAATCCCTGTGCATAAGGTCAAGACTACTGCACTGCATTTCCAAATGCACATTGGATATTAAGTGCATGAGAGTATTGGGGAAAACATTGACTTTAATATATTTTAAAAAAATCATTCCTAACCTTGATATTTTATTATACAGAATACTTCACATCTGATGGAGACAAAATGTTTTAGAGCCTTATGGCTGAGAACAGCTTTTGTGCAGCATTTACCGATTTAATCATGAATAAAGGTTAGGAGTGCCAACAATAAATTTTATTTCATGTTTTCTTTCAATGCTCTTATTTTTTTAATAGCTAACATAGTTAAATTATCCAAAAATCAGAATGATATGAAAAGATATATGCTGAGAAGTCGCATTCTCATATCTTTTCCCTTTCTTGCCCCTTTTGGTAGGCATTAACTTTTAGTTTTGACTTGTGGTTCTTCATGTAATTTAAATATATATTCTTATTTTCCTCTTTCATTTCACAAATGAAGGCTACTATATCCATTGTCTTGCACCATGGTTTTCTTTTCTTTTTTTTTTTTTTAGTTTTAAATCTATCCAAGGGTACTCTACATCACATACTCTGATGATATATTATGACACAGAATATATATATATATATATATATATATATATATATATATATTTCATTTTTAAAACTACATGGTCTATACCATAAGACATTTTTAGTCAGTCCAATATTCGTGGAAACTAAGAGAGATTCTAATCTTTTGCTATTATAAAGAATGTTGCAAAAAATAACCTTGAATATATGTTATTTTGTGAGTGATACAAATATTTTCTAATTAAAAAAAATGTTTCAAATGACATGGAATTTTTGAGTCCAAGAAGTTCAGAATCTGAAAAGTTAAAGAAACAAAAGATAAAAAAAAAAAAAAAAAAGGAATCCTGAAAGACCAAGGTGTTCTTAAATTAAGGATGAGATAAACTCCCAGAAGTGGGATTCCTAGTTCAAAGGGTAAAGAAATTTATGATATGTATATATTGCAAGTTTTCCTTCTTTTTAAGGTTGTGACAATAACAAAAGTTCAAAGTTGTCAAACTTTTGCATTGTTGACAATCTGATGAGTGAAAACAAATATCTCTGTATATCCTCATTTGTATACCTCTTGTTCTGAGTGAATTTAATTATCTTTTTTATAGGTTGTTTGCTTTGCCTTCCTGTGACCTTGCTACTCATATCATATCCCTATTTTTATTGATTGTTGGTCATACTTTCACGGAGTTCAAAGAGCCTTGTATATACTCGGAGATTAGCTGTTTACAATATAATACACACATTCTTTTCCAGTATGTTTGTGTGTTTAATGACTTAGCTTATGGCTTAACTCACCCACATTCATTTTAGAGGCTCTTTGCTAGCTTTTCCTAATTTCTCCATCTTTGTTCTGGATTCCATGATCCCCAACCTCCTATATCAGTCACCTCTCTTCTCCATCTCAAATCTCACTTCTTCCTGGGAGCTACTAAGTTATCCTCAGTTCAGAAACATATTTATATATCTCCTATGTTAAAAATGTAAAAGCTCTTTCCTTTATCTTATATTGCCCTTACTTCTATATTATTTTTTTATAGCCAAGTTCCTTGAGAGAAGTTTTCTCTCCATGTCTTCGTTGTTTCTTTTCTTTCCTTTTATAAATTTTTTCAAAGTTTATTTATCTTTGAGAGAGAGAGAGAGAGAGAGAGAGAAACAGAGTGTGAGTGGGAGAAGGGCAGAAAGAGAAGGAGACACAGAATCTGAAGCAGGGTCCAGGTTCTGAGCTGTTCAGCACAGAGCCCTACACGGGTCTCAAACCCATGGACCATGAGATCATGACCTGAGCCAAAGTTGGACGTTTAACCAACTGAACCACCCAGGCGCCCCTGTTTGTTTGTTTGTTTCTTTCTTTCTTTCTTTCTTTCTTTCTTTCTTTCTTTCTTTCTTTTAAAGTTTTAGTTTAAATTCCAGTTAGTTAACATACAGTGTAATATTAGTTTCAGGTGACACAATATAGTGATTCAACACTTCCATACAACACTGAGTGCTCATCACAAGTGCACTCCTTAATCCCCATTTCTTTTTTAACCCATCCCCCTGCCTTCCTCTCCTCTGGTAACCATCAGTGTGTGCTCTATAGTTAAGAGTCTGTTTCTTGGTTTGCCCCCTCTCTCTCTTTTTCCCTATACTTGTTTGTTTTGTTTCTGAAATTCCACATATGAGTGAAATCATATGGTATTTGTCTTTCTTTGACTTATTTTATTAGCATTATACTCTCGAGCTCTAGCCTCATGGTTGCAAATGACAGGATTTCATTCTTTTTTTTATGGCTGAGTAATACTCCGTTGTATGTATATACTATCTTTTCTTTATCCATTCGTCAGTCAGTGGACACTTGGGCTGTTTCCATAGTTTGGTTATTGTAGATAATGCTGTTATAAATATTGGATGCATGTATCCATTGTTTCTTTCCATAGCCCTCAGCTTTGGCTTTTGCCACATCACATGCTCAATCACATGACTACAAATACTCCTCTACCCCAAGTTCTCAAATGATGTGCACTTTCCCTTCTCATCCTACTTCACCTCTCCTGCAGAATCTGATACTTCCATCACTCTTCCTTGACATCATTTCCTCTTTTGTTTTCATAATATTCTCCCTTCTGTATTCTGTAAGTATTCTACTCAACCCATCTTCTTCTTCTTTGTTGTCCTGTTTATACACGTACAAGCATTTGACTACTCTGTGTAAGTCAAGGACTCCTAAATCTATGTCTACAACCCAGACCTCTGCCTTCCAAAATCCAGATATACATATCTAGTGCCTCATAATGATGGGCCACAGACACCCCTCTCTCCATCTACCACTCTCCACCTCCTCATTTCTATTTCTTGGATGAATTTGATCATGCTAACACCTTGCTACTAACACTTTGGAATCTTGACTTACTAATGTGTAAATGGGATCGATCCATAATGTTATCTCCTCCATAGAGTTATGATAGGATTAAATGGAAAAATAAACAGAGAATACTAGTAATTAGCAATCCCTTCAATATTGCCCCTTCTTCTTTTCCTCTTCCTTCTTAATATTGTAATTATTATCAATACTATGATTACCATTAGTGGCTTTCAAAATTTTGTTCAAGTAACTTCTTCTCTGGGGAGTTGTTACTGGCAACTCTACTGACAGTGATTTTGCTTTCAAGGAATACAAGTCTGTTTGAAAAAACAGATAAGAGAATTCATCATTTCTGTAATGTTTGAAAAGTACTGGGTTAGAGATAGGCCATGCATTGCTAAGACTACCAATATGTCTAACACCAAATAGGTGTTCAATAAATGTTTGTGGAAGGAGTATTTATAAGCTGGTAATTACTATCATAGTAATACATGTCAAAAGAATATACTTAAAATTTCATGCGGTGATTTAGAAATCTATTTAATTTCTGTGATAGTAAGATGTGCTAATATTGGGCCTTATTACTTTGTTTCATACTAGAGTTTGTGGTGGGGGGGCAAAATATTGGAGACAGTTACTTTGTCTTTGTGTAGAATTAAAGAAAGTCCATCTACTATAGTCAGAACCTTTAGGTTTGCAATAAATGATGATAAGTTAAGCAACTAGACACTTTTTTTCTATCACCCCTTAAAGAATTTCTTTAGCCCTAGAATTAGTGTCAAAAATCATTAATTCTGTAACTTGTGAGAGCGAGAACCTTTATATTATCTTGAATAAATGTCTTTCTCCTCCCCCTCCCCACATCCTTTATATTCATCTACTTTTCATGTCACAAGGTCAAGGAAACAAAAGGCACTCTATAGCAAAGGCTCCTAGAGAATCTTATAAACAGGATCTCATGAAAACCAAATAAACTGGAACAGAAAAAAGAGACACAGATAAAATGCTCTAAAGCCGTCCCAATTTTTCTTTAGGTCCTATGGTTTATTTTCATGTCTGTCACACAATATAAGTAGAGAAATATGGTTTTCTGACCACTACCTTATTGTTATTTCACATTTTCCGACACTGGGAAGCATAATCTCTGTGTTGATAATTTATCTTTGAAGTATAAATCTTTCAATATTTTCAGGGTAGAAGTCCTATGGCTTAGAGTCCCAAGAAAATCACATCAGCATTCCATCTTTATAATGAATGACTGGGGTTTATTATTCCATTGACCTATGGAGACACATGAGAGAATTAATGTACTGTACTGCATGTGTTATATACTAGGCTTGACATGTATAAATATTCTGAAAAATTACTCATTTATTTAGCTGGATCATTTAACAGATTTAACAAATGCTCATCTTTTTAGCAAATATTTGTTAATATTGGCTAAATATTTGTTTAAATCCTTGTTAAATATGCATGATATTTGTGTCTAGTGCTATCTGAAAGACAGATTAGAGCAATCGTATTTCTGTAACAAGTTATTGCAGTTCCAGTTTCTAGTATACATGAAGTGATGCTCATCTTCCTTAATCTCTAATATCCCTTTAAGTATATTGGAATATTTTCAAAACCAATATTTTCAGAATCCAAATATGATGCCTGACACTGTATCATATTTAATGCTGGTCTGAAATTCAGAAACAAATTGGACCCTTGAATTGAAGTTCAAATGTTAGCTTTTTTTTCCTGAGATTTAACATGAAGAATCATATAATCTGCCTCAGTTGAGGATACTGCTTTTCCAAGAGAAGTAGTGCTTTCCTCATTAGTTTTTTTTTCAACTGTTATTTTCATACTGTTAAGGAATATTCCAATTTAAAAATAAAATGGAATTATACATTTTCCTCTACTTACAAATAGGAAAAAAAGAGGTAAGGAAACCAAATTTTCCTATTACTTCTTAGTTCTTAAATGCTGAAGTTAGGCTACAGAAACAAATGTAACATAAAAAATTGGATGTCATTGAGGGTAGTGAGAGTAGTAATTTGTGGTTTAAGCAGTGTGCTGAAAAATAGCAATAATTCTAAGTAGGTGTGTGTGTGTGTGTGTGTGTGTGTGGTTTCAAATCCACCATATCCAATCTAAAATGTGTTATCTCTTCAATATTCCCAAGAAGAAAACAATGGACCCCCAGATTTTAAACAAGGAAAAAGATATAATTAGGTGTTAAGTGATTTGCACATAAAAAATGTTTAATAAACTATAGCTACTTTTGTTGTTGCACTTTTATTATATGTATGTATATATATACATGTATACATATATATATACACACACTTTTAAGTTTATTTATTTGTTTATAGAGAGAAAGTACATGCAAGTGGGGGCAAGGCAGAAAGACAGGGAGAGAGAGAGAATCCCAAGCAGGCTCTGCATTGTAAGCACAGAGCCCCATGTGGGACTTGAGTTCACCAGCTGTAAGATCATGACCTGAGCTGATGTCAGATGCTTAATCAACTGCCTTTCCTCTACCCAGTGACAAATAGAAAATGGAAGAAGGTCCATTAAGAATATAATATATAGAATTTTTCTTCTAAAGCCATAGTAGTTTTCTTATAAATCCCCTTGATTTAAGATAGAGAATTTGGCTGGTTTTTTTTTTTTTTTTAAGTTTATTTATTTTGAGGGAGAGAGAGAGAACACACATCCCTGGGCAAGACGGGGAGGGGCAGAGAGAGGGAGAGAGGGAGGGACAGAGAAAGAAAAGGAGGGGCAGAGAGAGAGAGAGAGAGAGAGGGAAAGGGAAGGGCAGAGGGAGAGAATCCCAAGCAGGCTCCTTGCTCACAGCAAGAACTCTGGAACTCACAAACCGTGAAATCACGACCTGAGGTGAAATCAAGAGTTGGTCACTTAACTGACTGAGCCACCCAGGTGGTCCTAAAGAATTCAGCTTTCTAGAGATCTTTTCTGATGTCCTAGGCTACTTAAGATGGCCTTAGAACCATTGTCAATAACCCAGACTCAGAAGTTCCTAGGTTTTTTAATTGGTTGAACCAGGCATACATGAAGAGCTCAATAAATATTTGCTAGTGAGCGAATCACTGGTTGAATATTCTAAGAAATGCAATTTAAAACTAAAGAAAGTTCATAACTACTTAATGGCAGATGTGACATTTTGTCATTCTTCTCTGTGTCAGAGTATTATTAACTAATTGAGGCTAGGCTGCTAAAGGCAGGGCGAAAAAATTCATGGGATTTCTTTGGCCTCATTACCTTTTCAGCTTCCATTTTCCTCATCACATGTATCAATCACTGTTGGGAGTGGGATGGGGGATGGAGTGATATATACAGAAACAACAGTAATTTCTGGATGAAGAGTCATTGTTAGTTTGTTTCTCAGTATAGGTGAAAGCAAACTTACTACAAACCTATACTGAATGACATCCACGAATTAATTTTTCTAAAGGAATAATTACAGCTTAAAACAAATTGACTTTTTGTCACTCAATATGAAATCATGTGAGACTGTACTTCAGAAGAAAGAATACTGTTTTTATGGAAAAGAAGTATACACATACATTTCCTTTATGAAAGCATATTTCAACCTAAGGTGTTTTTTAAAAATTGGAATGTTATTCTAGATGTTTTCTTAAATTAGTTAACATTTTTGCTTTACATCTTATTCCCTGAAATAAGTGCCAAAGTTTATGTTTATATATGTGAGTGTTTGTCTAGGTGCGTGTGTGTGTGTATTCTAGGATTTTTCTCTCTCTAAATTTCTAGTTTTATTCTTTAAGCCTTTGCCACCAGCTAAACTAAAAAAATGTGAAAGAACATGGTGAGAGGCTCTACTAACAACTAGCTCACATAACAGTCAGGGATTGAATAAAATTTGTGTGGTTTTTTTTTTTTTGGTTCTGGCACAAAATATGAGTTTAGGAAATATTAATAGCATATCAGTGTAGCCCTGCCCTTTCAGTATCATTGTGCCCCCTTCATGGTTTAGTGTTTGCTGCAGACAGAATATTGAAAACAAATCCAAGACATTTTCTTGGGATTTGACTCTGTTTACGTGGGCAAGGAGGAAGCACAGTTTTAGAAACTTGAGCTCCTTCTTGGCTTAAAGTCTTTTCCTGTCATTAAATGAACTTTCATTACTTCACCTGGAATATAGGAACAAGAAAACAAAAAGAATCCGCTTTTAATAAAACTTATTTCTATCTCATAACATTAAACATTAAAATAGAAAAACCAATAATGGAAATATGTAAGCACGGGAAGGACACTTTGTGCTTCCTCGCAGGCATCGTAATCTCTGATCCTGGTTATGGCAGGCCCTCCATTGCTCAGCTCTGACCGTCCACACTGGCCCACCTGAGGGACCACACCACACAGTTCACTTCGTGAGGGATGGCTTGTACATTTCATGTGTGTAGACAAGGTGGGAGTTTAAAACAAGCACCATTTTTTCCTTTACTACATATTTTCGAACTACTTTTAAGAAGTTTATTGTAAAATAAATTTTCATGAATAGCTTTCCATGCTTCTTTTAGAGACTTCAGTGGTCCTTTCTAGCTTTTTTCTTTCTCCTGTTGCACACAGAAGACAGGGCAAGGCCAAAATGATTTGACACTGATTTGACCCTGATTTGACAACAGTGACCCTGGAGCCACTTTTCATTTTTTAAGAGTTTATTACTTACATAGACCATCCATGTAAGAGTAATTAAAGCTGCCGAATGCCAGTTCCCTTTCCCACACCACAAAACAGATGCCACGGAACCCACAGGGACTGAATGACTGTATTGCATGTTGTGGATTATCCCATTGCTAAGCAGCCCATTCTAGACTATAGCTAAGTGGTTTCATAGTCTGTCACTGTACCTTCAAGGAGGAGGGGCTGAAATTCTCATACTTCAGCAGAGACAGTGGGAAACTGTCTCGTGACAGCCTCCTGGGGGAGAAAGAAAGGCAGGTGTGCAATGGTTCCAAGCCATCCCTAGCCTTCCATTCATTTCTGCTCTGTGAAGTTCATAAGGCATCTTGCCATGACTCAGGCTACAGTTCACACCTTTGCCCATATGGCATGTCTGGAGTGGAGCAAAGGGTGCTAGGACACCATGGAGGAGCCACTCCCCTATCTTTTCGAATTCTTTTTCTCCAGACTTTCCCCCATTACCTATTACAATGTTCTATTAGTATTCTTCTTTCCTTGTACAAACACAAAGTTGGGCAATATTCTTTAGTCTGTTACATGGGCAGTGGGTGTAAATTTTACCTTCCTCAAAACTAGAATGGGAAAGTTTTACCATCCTTCATTTTTCAAAATAAAATTATATTTGCCCATAAACCCCCCATTATTCAGAATCATAGAAATTCAATCCCAGTAATTAATATGACTCCCTTTTCTTTAGAGCCATGCTAAAGAGGAAGGGTTTGAGGCAGTCCGGAAGAGGAGAGAGGTATTCTTAAGTTGGCTCCCCCCTGGTCACTGTGGAGACCCTCACTCTCTAAGCTTCCTTTGGCTCTTTACTTGTGCATGGGTTCTGTGATGAGGTTGTTAGTTTCAGTCTAGTTTGCAGCTTTTCTGGGTCCTTAAATGGGTGATACCCAACCATTTTTCAGGGCCTTGCCAGCTACCATGAGGGCAATCTCTGCTTCTTCCCTAAACCCACCTCAAACTCCTCCCCATGTCTTTCCCTTTTGCTACTTTCTCCCAACCTCTCTCCTCATGAATTACTCAATGCAATTTGTCACAAAAGAAATTTTAGGAACTCTGTGTTATCCTTTTGGGGAGTTGGTGTGAATGAACTACAAGCTAAAACCATTATTATTATTGTTATTATTATTATTATCATTATTATCATTATTATTATTTTACAAAGTCGCCCTGTTAAACATGTTAAATCATCAGGGCCCCTGGTGGCTTGGTCAGTTGAGTGTCTGATTCCGGCTCATGAGTTCTAGCCCGGCATTGGGTTCTGTGCTAACAGCTTAGAGCCTGGAGCCTGCTTTGGATTCTGTGTCTCCCTCTTTCTCTCCTCCTCCCCTGCTCATGCTCTGTCTCTCTCTCTCTGTCTCAAAAATGAATAAACATTTAAAAATTTAAAAAACATGTTAAATCATCAACAGATCATGGGAAGCAGGAGTGACATACTTACAGAGAGTTGACCTCATCCCCAAAGATTCTGATGTTTTCCCAGAATTTGCTAAGTAGGTGAACATTTCCAGAGCTCAGAACTTATTATTGTGAGTCACTTTTAGAGTATGCTAATGACTCATGGAAATATTATTCAATCCACTGTTTTATCTCCAGATTTTTCTCTTCTTCTCTAATTATTTGAGAAGAAAATGATGATTGTGACATCTTAAAGCAGGTCCTCACCCTAATTTATTCCTATTTACTGATAATTATGTCAGTGTAGTGGTTGCAGTAGATATTTAATGATGTTCATGCTGAGAGTGGGGTCAGGATAATGATGGGCTAAGAGCTGCGATTGGGATGATGGCTAACTTCATAAGGACAGTCCTCTCAGGTGTGTGTATAGATATAGTCAGGACTCCCATATTAAAAAATACATTTTAACTAGTAGGGTGGTGACCAAGTACCAAGAATGAGGAGATAAAGAAATACCTAGGCCAAGAGCAACATGCTTGTGAGTTTAGAGAGGTCCTGGAAGAAAGTTTTGCCAGATGCCAGTCCTTGCCTTTCCAGACCCTTCTCAGCAGCATTCACTGAAGGCTGTAGACAGGTTCAAACCACCTAGTCCCTGAGCCAATACTGGCTAAATATATATTGCCAACATATACAATAGGATACTTCTGCCTCCCACAAGAGGGGGTTTGTAATTATCTTGCTTCAGCTTAGAAACTGGGGGTCCCTGAGATGAGCCCCCAATCACCTGAGCACCTTATGGTAGCTTTTTTCTCTACCTACACTGTGAAATACTCAACTCGTTAGATAACCCTGTCTGCATTACAAGTACCCACCCAGAATAGAGCCCTAACACTAGGTCACTTATTTGGAGCCCAAATGTCTTGGTTATCTCTCAATGTTCCTTGCTTTCTGCACCTGTGGTTTCTGGTTCAGATCTTTTACTCAACCAGTATCGCCACCTACAGCCTAGGAACTCCTGTGTCCTAGGTCACTTCCTTGTTAGGTGTGAGTGCTGGTATGGATGGAGCCAGAGTTCGCTCTGACACTTTGGCAGCCATGATTCACAATGTTGGTCGCTCTTTGAGCCATGAACTCTAGTCCTCCCTGACACTCCCTTCCTGACTCCCTTTCCCCAACTGCCATCATTAACTGAAGTCCTAACATGCTTCATGGGTTAGCCCACATAAGATTCACTGGCTGGCTATCATTCTACCTGTCCAATTTTTTTCTGTGTGCACATACAGGCTTTCTTCAGAATTTTTCAGCCAGACTTCTTAACAAATCTAAACTCAGGGATCACACTGAGAGAATCAACCTGTTTCAATTGGTGCAGAAGTAGAGAGTTTTGATTTAAAATTTTTTTTTTTATTTGTAGTTCACAAAACCTCCTATCATAAACACTTATGCTTTAGAGACTGTTTCAGGGGAAAATTTTGAAATATTGTCCATGCTGAGATAATTCACTGTTTTCACCATGGAGAAAGGTGAAGAAAGATCAGGACAAGGGCAAGGCTTACTGATTCCCAGCTTTCTCCCACACGCCCCTTAAGACACCAGCACTCTAAAGATCCAAGAAGCATCTCTAAGACATTTCCAAGATTTAAATGACCCTCATGTGACCCTGGTGCTTGCAGTGAATGCTAAGATATGGAGACACAATCAGGGGTTTTAGAGGCATGGTTTTTGTTTTAAGGACATTGAGAGTCTCACTTGCTTGTATGTTCAGATTTAGTTAATGGTTTAATTTTCACCAGATTTGGCTGGTACAGATGTTCCCCTCGTACTGACAGCTTTACTGCCAGTCAACGAAGCATCTCAGCTCATGATTCTCTTCTGCCGCTCACCCTGACAAGTTGGAGAGGAAAGGCCGCCTGCAGATGGTGTTTCAAGTGTGTGCAGTACAGTGGGTCCAAACACATGGGGGCTTTGTTCCGGTTGCCAAGGCTCACTGCGCTCTCACACGTGGTAGAATGCATGTGATAAAAAGAGTTCAATTTGTAAGCAGTGTTTCATGATCAGAGGGGAAAATATTGGCATTCTTGCTTAAGGAGCAAATTTAAACTGAGGCCTATGGAGAAGAGGGGGAGAAAGAGTTACCAGTTTTAAAGAAGCTCCTTGTCTCAGATCCTTGTTTTCAGCCCTTTATTTCATTAGTATAGAAGGTCTCCTTAGTGGTCTGTGTCAGATTACAAGTGACTGTGATTGCAGACAATGGCACCGAAATCCTTCAGAACTGCATGGTTCATGGTTTCCTTTAACTCTCTGCAGGCTCTTCATTGGTCATAGCTATTGTTCCCTCACCACCAACAAAGGGATGAATGTTAATTTCCACATTGGGTGAGGGGCTTAAAGTTGGAACACAGATTTATGTAACACGGAGCACAAATTTGTATCAAAGCCCTGTTTTGAGAAAGGACTGTTATGAAACTTGAATATATGTGGGCAAGCATTTCAGTTTGGGGGAAAAACAGATATTCCTGGTTTTTCTGCAGGACTAGGAGCTCCTCAGAGATATCTCCTGTGTTTACACAGTGCCTTGTTTACAGTAGGCACTCAATAAATGTGTGACTACATAAATAAGGGAGTGGATGGTATTGCCTTACCCAAGGATTAACACTGAATTTAAAATAGATGAATTTTACATTTCTTTACTAACGCTTTCTCTGGAGCATACAACAATGAAAGTAAAATTGCAAAGTATTAGAAAGAAGAGAGGGAGCCTGGGTAGCTTAGTTGGCTAAGTGACTGACTCTTGGTTCCAGTTCCAGTCATGATCTCATGAGCTCTTTGAGCTCCACGTCTCTGTGCTGATGGCTGGGAGCCTGCTTGGGATTCTCTCTCTCTCTCCCCCACTCTCTCTGCACCTCCCCTGCTTGTGCTCGCTCTCTCTCTCTCCCTGCCTCCCTCCCTCCCTCCCTCAAATTAAGTAAATAATTAAAAAGAAAGAAAGAAAGAAGAGGAATGAGGTGACCAATCAGACTGATTACCTTATTTTAGAGATTATAATGATGATATTTACTTCCTATTTACCATGCCAGGCTTTGTGCTATGGGTTGATTGTGTCATGTCCTGTTTAATCCTTACAACAACTGTAAGTAGGTACTAGCCCATTATATGATAAGGAAATTAAAGCCTAAAAAGCTCTCACAGCTAGTAAGTGATGAAGCCAGGATTAAACCCAGGCTGTCTGACTCCCTCGTCTTCATTTGCTACTTTGCCTGTCACTCATTCTTAGGGAGGTTGAATGATATATCCAAGGCTGTCACAGAATGGAGTCTCAAACTTCATCTCATGAGTTCCTGTTTCACTCTTTTTTTCTTCTACAACACATTTCCTAAGTAAAAAAAAAAAAAAATCTTTCCTTTTTTTTTTAAGTTTATTTTTGAGAGAGACAGAGAGAGCAGGGGAGGGACAGAGAGAGAGAGAGAGAATCCCAAGCAGGTTCAGTGCTGACATTGCAGAGCCCGACATGGGGCTCAAACTCAAGAACCATGAGATCATGAGCTAAAATCAAGAGTCAGACCCTTAACCAACAAAGCCATGTAGGCACCCCCCCCCAATCTTTCCTATAACTCATACCCTTCAAATTATTACCTAAGTTGCAGAGATAACTGCTGAACCATATTGGTGGGTAGGGTACATAAATTAGGATGCTCTCAGCAGCAAGTAATAGAAAATCCTGATTCAGCCATCTCAGACAATAAATAAAAGCATTCTTATCAAAATAAGCAGCCTTAAGGTGGGTAACGTTACAAAATAATCTAAGTGTAATGACACTGTTACAGAAATTTATTGTGCTAAACATATATTGGTGGGCACGTGAATGCAAAGAATTTGTACAGTCTGTTCTCTAGGCTTGAGGAAGTCCCATCTCCCTACCCTTCTACAGTCTCAGATCACCATCTTGTATGAAAGGGCCACTGAAGATAATCACGAAGATTCCTGAGACAAGATTCTGCCATCCCGGCAGCTGGCTGCAGGCAAATTGGATTCTGGATTCCAGGGCTAGGGACTATGTGGTTTAGGAATTTAGCCTGGGAAAAAATCCTGAGGAGCACAGGTTTATGACCTTGCTTAACTCTTATTCTCTATTCATGCAAGAGTAGGAAGTGTCTGTAAAATAATTTTAGCAAATCAACACAACTTAAATACCTTCCGTTTCACCAGTGAGAGCCCAATTTTAGCATGCATCATGCTAGTCAACAGGCTGCTATTTTTATCACTCAAAGCCCTTTTCTGACATTTAGTATGCTAATTAACAAAGTGTAGGTTATTGAGCAAGATCCAGGTAACAGAAGTGCTTGTAATTAGCCTTTCGGAAGTACAGATGTCCTGATGAGAATGCCAGCAGATCACTCTTGTGTTCTTGATTGCCATGGTCATTGATCACTCTGGGATAGGGCATGTTTGATTACAATGCTTAGAACTCAACCCAAGTTACACTCACATAACATCACAATCTATGGTGAATTTTCTTTAAAGTAGGATGTCGGTTTCATGTCCAGTGTGGAGCCCAATGTGGGTCTTGAACTCACAATGCTGGATCAAGACCTGAGCTGAGATCAAGAGTCAGATACTCAACTGACTGAGTCACCCAGGTGCCCCTGTATGTGCTGAAGTATTTTAAAGTAAATTATAATAATTTTAACAGTGGCTTCCAGATTGGTTAATTCAGCAGTTAAATGAAATACCCTAGAACTCAAGCTCTCCTGGTGTCTGCCCTGCCATCTGACTCTGTCTTTGACTAGCACCAGTCATGGTAGCAAGATGGTTGCTGCTCAAGTTCTAGGTGTTACCACACTCACACTTGACACCATCTGAAAGAATATGGGGAGCAGAGTAATGGACATCCTTTTGTGTGTTCCTCTTCGCAGCAGCAAGGGAACTTCACCAGAAACCAGTCAGCAGATCTTTATTTTCATCCGATTGGCCAGAATTATATAATACATTCATTTTTCAGCCCATCACTGGTATGAACAATGGGATTTATTTTTCTTGACATTGGTAAACTTCATTAGGACTTAATTTTAAGTCATCTGAGGAGAGGTGGGAAAAAATAGAGCTTCGTGAACAATAATGAAGAAGGAAGAGGCAGTGGGGAAGGCAAATCTGCTACCTGTGTAATAAGTATTTCTTTTTCTTTTTTAATGTGACCACTTTATCTTTAAGGGCAACATTCAGCTTTATTTGACCCTTTATCCCGTCTTCCCCTTCAGTCCGAGTTCTCTTTCTTCCTTTCACGGTTGGCTTGTCTTTGCCGCTGCCGTGCTCCCGTTCACGGAGTCTTCAGTTAATACCCCAACATCTTGAACAAGAGGAAGGGAGTTGCAGCTGTAATAAGTATTTTTAGCTTTGATAGTTAACCAAAAGTCACTTTGGGTTCCCTGATGCATTGTTATCTCAGTGCATGTTGTTTATCATGTTAAATCTGGGATGAATTCTTCACGGAATACTTCTGATCTGAGAACACAGAGGCCAGAGGAAAAAGATTTGCTTGGGCATTATAATCACTGAAACCATCCCTTATGAGTGCTATTGTCAGGTTATTTGCTTCCCTTCCCTGTCCACCTAGAATCTCACTCAAAACAAGTGCTTGACATTTTTCAAAAAATGATGTTTGATTTCAAGCAATCACCTCCAACTTCTTCCTCTCCCCCTGGCTAGTTTTAAGATGAAAGAAATTGCAGGGTGTTTTAAAAGCAGACTAGAGAGCTTGTGTCAGAGGATAAGGGCATAGTCACTAAATATTTACTTCTCCACTATCTTTAGAGAAAAGAACCTGGAGACTGCACAAGACAAGAATCAGTTCTCTGAAAATGACAGGAAATGAACTAAAGTTTGTACAGATTAAAGAATTCCTTCTTAAAAGTTTAGGCTTACTTAATGAAGAAAGCAGCAAGTCTAGATGACAAGGGTTCAGGATTATTAGTAAGGTGCAGTCAGGGAAATGAAAATCGATTTAGCTGGTATTTTTTAAGCTTTCATTTTATATGAATCTGATTCAGAGTTAGGAGCTAGAGAACATAAGTAACATTTTAAAAAGTCTAAATATACTTTAAATTATAGCTTAACAGTCACAACCTGTGAAAGGTTGTCTTCTTCACCTGCATCATACAGTGTTTCCAATCATGCATTTGTTTCTTTTTTGCTGTGAGGTTATTCTTCACTCTTTCCCCATGCACGCCCTGCCCCACGCTACTAATTTGGACAAATAAGACAGACAAACCAGCCTCCCTTCTGTGACATCTAGCTTCATTAATGGCATCACCATTTCACCATTCTCCTAAGCTCCCGGTCTTGAAATTGTTTTTCATCTCTTCTTTCAATTCTCACAACTAATTATTGACAAGTTCTATGAATTCTACTCCAAACTATTTCTTGCTTTATGTTCTCCTTTCTTTCCTTTGTTACTCCTTTCATCTCCACTATTCTTCCATTCAAAATTTTGCCATAAACTCCCAGTGGGATTCCTTGCCTCGGGCTTGTTTCCGCCAATTTGTCTTCTACCACCAGAATGTTTTTTTTTTTTTTTCAAGTTTATTTACTTATTTTGAGAGAGGGCACGAGAAGGGGAGGGGCAGAGAGAGAGGTAGAAACAGAGAATCCAAGCAGGCTCCGCACTGTCAGCACAGAGTCCAGCACGGGGCTCAAACCCAGAAACCGGGAGATGGTGACCTGAGCGAAACCAAGAGTCAGATAGTTAACCGACTGAGTCACCCAGGTGCCCACAGAATATTCTTTCTGTAGGACAATTCTATTAGCACTACACAACTAATGACACTCTGCTTATACTTGAAGGTCTTCTTCAATTGTCCCTCTTTGCCTGAAGAATTTTAATCCCCCCCTATGCTGTTCATACTCTGTTCACCAGCTACATTTATAACCTTATCTTATTTTTAGAATTCTTTCAAGACTTCTGCTTTCACATCACTAGATGCTACTTTCTTTCACCTCTTACCATTAAATACTGTCCCCATAATTTCTCATGTCAAGGTTCTTCTCATCTTTCAAGGCCTACTGGAGATGCCACTTCTTCCATGATGCTTTCTTCTGTGACCTTCTGTCTCTCTCTAATAACCTCTTCCAGATTCCCACCCCCCACTAAATAACTGTCAGCATTTCTGTTATAGTACTTACCATGGTCTGTTTTGAGATGTAGTTGGTTGTAAGTCGGTCTTTTTCATCAGTCACTTACTGCTTAACCCAGAGCTTCACAAACAGCTTGATTGTTGCATTGGGTTAAATTTGGGAGCTGATGCTACATGCTCTTAGGTTATTTAATGCAGAACCCAGCTGAATGTAGTCTTTTACTTTTCATAGAGCCTGGGAATTACAGCAAGACCCAATGCAGAATAAAAGTCATAATATAAGTTAAACCCCATTGTGATTTTATTTTACTTGCATAATGACAAGAACATTTTATACCCCATTCTAACGTTTTCTTTTCTGTCTGTATGATTTCTTCCCCTCCTAAAGGAACTGTCTTACCTTAACTCCCTTCACCACTATTTTATGATTTCTGTCTTGCCCTGTATGTTTATGCACTTATTTCTATGCTTTGGTAGACAGCTTTGACTTTTGCTTTCCTGGTGTCATTTTCCCTTCATCTAATAACAAAAACTGATTTTTCTTTGGAGGATGATTAGCATCAGGAATAAGCATATGGCCTAGTTCTGGTTGAATCATATTCTAGCTCCATGGCCACAGTGATGGACATAGGCCCAATTTGATGGGTGTCAGTCCAATGAAACTCCAGTATAGTAATATAGCTTTGATGATTGGAATGGAAAAGTTCTAGTTTTGGTGGGATTGCTAAAGTGATGAGATCTAAGCCTGGAGCTGTGGTTATTACTCTCTAGCCCTCCAGGAAGAACTGACCTGAATGAAGCCATCACAGAACAAAGCAGACGCAAAAGATGGAAAGAAACCAAGTGCTGAGGACGCCATTTGAGCCCCTAGATCCAGCCTTTGGCTTATGCAAGCCAATACATATCCATTTTAATTAAGCCACTGTGAGCTGGATTTTCTTCTCAAGTAGACAGAAGAATCCCTGCTCTTAATATACCAAACATAGGCTTCCTCATCAAGGCTACTCTCTTAGCCTTTCTCTTTTCCATTGATCTTATCAAATTCTGCCTTCCACACACACCTATGCTTTTTATAAAAGAAGTTTTAAAAAGGGTAATAATAGTACCTATTTTATATGACTTTTCTGAGGATCAAATAAATGTAAAATGCTTGAAAAGGTGCCTGGCATGTTGTACCATGTTAATGTTAACTGTTGTCATCTCCACCGTCATCATCATCATCATCATCATCATTATTGTTATGTTACTTATTACAATAATCAGATTATACAACTGAAGACATAAACTGAAATTTCCATTTCTAGACATATTTATTTGAGAACTGACTTTTATTTGGCCAGGATATCACCTCTTGGCTTGTTCTACACTGCTCTTTGCCTGAATGGCTTTCTATATGTTTGGCAGTGCATTCCATTTTTAAAAATGTAACATGAAGATTGTGCCTGTCAATTCTGCTTCTGGGAGATGCATATCAAAGAACATCACAGAATATCACTTGTGACTATTGCTGGTTCCTAATATTTGTAGTGTGAATTTATATATCCCCTTAAGGTGTTTGACAAGAGTACCTCTTTTATTTTGCATATAAAATAAACATATAACAAAAGAAGATACAATTTCCCAGTGGTAATCTATTAATGGGGACATTGGTGTCTAGATTTCTAATTCAGAAAATGAGTAATTATCTCTTAAAACATTTCAGTAAGATCCTTTTCTTAGTACAACATTGTTTTTATTTGGAATTAAGTTCTCTGGGTTCTAGGTTTTGCTTTGACATTAATTGAGTAATTCTAAGCAGATTATGGAATCTCTATAGACCACAATTTCCTCCTCTGTAAAATGAAGAGTTTACATTTAATGTGCATTTTTACTTGCATATTCCCTAAATTCCTTTCAGAGAGGATTTATCACAAACCCATTTTAGAATTACTATTATCCACGAGACAGGAGAGCTGCAGAGAGAGGACATGAAATTCTTCTTTCAAGTATGCAGATGATATTCAATTTGTAAGATTCAGTTGGAAGAAATAAAAAGGAACAGCATGTATAATACAAAAGAGTTTAGATCAATTTAAAGTGAGAGCTTAAAGGTGTCAAGTTCAGTTCATTCTACTAAAACATAAGCTAATTAAAGCAAGAGCTAAAGCCCAAACTGGGGAAAAGGTGATGAACCTGTACAATCATATAGCATAACAATTGGGAAACAGGTTTGGTGAATAGGACAGAGGTCACTGAAATTATCATCTTGTGCTAGAGGAAGTTGAGAAGAGGCACGTTTACTTCTACCAAGAATTCCTACTGGTGCATTTGTTAGTCATTATACACTTGTCTGGAAATGGTAAGGACTCTGAGACAGACAAGGGTTTTTGCCTGTATCTACCTCCTGAGGTATAATCAGGCTATGTAATGTGGCAACCATTTTGAGTCAGAGCTCTTATTTCGAATCAGCTCTTGGACAAAAGATATACACAAATGATATATTTCTTTTGCTTCTGAGTTAATTAAATGTAGTCAAAGTGAAATCAATTCCTTCTCAAAGTGACGGGCCTGCTGTTTATCAGAAGAGTTGCAACAATTAGCTTGGACCTAGCAATTCAAAGTACTTATCCCCTACTGAATTACCTGTAGCCAACAGTTTAGTAGATGGATACATAGATAGATAGACAGACAGACATATTTAGATTCATATATAAATATAGATACATAGACATTTATAGATATACAGATTGTAACTTTTTCCTGAGAGTGTTCTGCAAGAGAAGCAAACATTTCTAATAAATTTTAACTTGATAAATGAATGATGTCTTGCAATATGGGTCGTATGTGACACAAAATGTCACATGATCATATCTGAGCCACTCCCCTCTCTCTCTCTCTCTCTCTCTCTCTCTCTCTCGCTGCGAGATTGTGGGTGATCATCAGTGCAATGTCACATTTCCTCAAAATCCTCAAAAAGAGGCAAAAGCAAGTGCCATTGGATAGGTTCTTTGTTAAAGTTGCAAGAAAAGAAAAATATTCACTTACGCCAATAGGTAGCAGTGATTCCGTTAGTGATAGTGAAAGTCCTCCTACAAAATAACCCTCCTCTCTCTTGTCTCCCTCACATCAGCCATGAAGGTTTTCAGAGGTAAGTGCAGGTTAATTTGTTTACTTTTAAAAATATTTTGTATTTTCTTTATTATTTTGTATTATATTACAGTAGTGTAATCATTTTTATATGAATATTTTTGGGTTGTGGAATGAATCATTTGAGTTTCCATTATTTCTTCTGGAGAAATTCTTTTTTTTTAAATTTTGTTAATGTTAATTTATTCTTGTGTGTGAGAGAGAGAGAGAGAGTGAGCAGGGAGGGGCAGAGAGAGAGGGAGACAGAATCAGAAGCAGGCTCCAGGCTCCAAGCTGTCAGCACAGAGCCCGACGCGGGACTTGAACTCACAAACCGTGAGATCATGACCTGAGCCAAAGTCAGATGCTTAACTGACTGAGCCACTCAGGTACCCCTGGGGAAATTATTTTGATATACAAGTGCTTTGGATTACAAGCATGTTTCCAGAATGGAATTTATGCTCCCAAACCGAGGTTTTACTGTATACTGCTACTGACTTCATTTTGTCCCCTCAAAATTTATGTGCTGAAGCCCTAATCTTCAGCGACTTTATTGAAGATAGGGACTTTAGAGGGGGTAACTAAGGTTAAATGAGGTCATAAGGGTGGGGCTTTAATCTGAAAGACTGGTGTCCCTATAAGAGGAAGAGACTCCAGAGATCTCTCTCTCTATATCTATACATACAGAGAAGTTGCCATGTGAGAACAGCCAGGAAATGAGTTCTTAGCAGAAATCAGCTCTGAAGCCACTTTGATTGTGATCTTTTGGCCTCCAGAACTGTAAGGATATAAATGTTCAAGGCACCCAGTTTGTGGTATCTCCTTTGGCCAGGCAGACTAATACATACACAGTTGACACTGAACAATGTGGGGCTTAGGGGTGTCAACCCAGTGCAGTTGAAAATCCACCTATAACTTTTGACTCCCCCTAAAATTTAACTATTAATAGCCTAGTATTGAGTGGAAGCCTTACCAATAGCATAGACAGCTAACACATACTTTGTATGTTATATGTATTATATGCTGCATTCTTACAGTAAGCTAGAGAAAAAGAAAATCTTACTAAACAAATCACAAGGATGAAGAAATATATTTATAGTACTTTACATATATTTATTGAAAAAACTCTACATTTAAGTGTATCTACACAGTTCAAATCTGTGCTCTTCAGGGATCACCTCTATCTATCATTTCCATCTATCTGTCTGTCTCTATCTAGTTGCATTTCCTTATACAAATGAAAACTTGACTCAACCCATGTTTTTGTCTAGTCTCTTCCAAGTTTTTCTATCTTTAGCAGCTCACAATGGGGTGTAACTGTACACTGTTTTTAATTCTGAAATGAGGAAAACAAGTCCCAAAAGAATATCCCGTAATCCAGTGTACTTTCACTATGGTGAATGGTTCTCAACTTAAGCACTAATATTAGAATCACCAGGAAGTGTTTTCTAGGTTTAAAACTAGACACACTCTTTTTGGGGGTTTGTCAGAAGTTTCAGAAGAAAAAATGAGATATGAGTTCTTTGAACTCACCTGCTGGAGTCTGCCTAGAATGTCTTTTCTTGTTTCTCCTCTAACATCAGGAGAATAACTTCACCAGGCTGCTAGTATTCCCAATCCACAATCTTTGAAGGTTTATTATTTGTCACATAAATTTGTTTTCTATCTCTCCAATCAAATTTCTTGAGTCTAGGTGTATGGTTTCAATATTATATTTCTAGTACCTAGCTCAGTGCTATAGAAAATAAGTGTTAATCTCTTGGGATGTGGAACAAACTCTTTAGGCATATCCTGACATCACCTATTCTAGGGACCTGACAGAATTATCCTGGATCAGGAGGATTAACAGTGCCATATGTGCTAGAACAGTACTTTCTAGACTTGGTCATATGCTTGTATCACCTCAATTATCACCTATTGTCTGTTTTTACACCCACCCTACTACAGTCTAGTCTCAACATAGCAGCAAGGACAATCCTTTAAAAATATCTGCAATGGCTCTCCATTTTGCTCAGAGTAAAAGCCAAAGTCTTTACATTGTTGTATGAGTTGAGTGACCCTATGTTTCAGTTTTCCTGGGATAGCTCCAATTTACACATGCTGTTTTGATGTAACTATTAAACAAATACATGTTCTTTACTCTAGTGAGCATCCCAGATTGTATGATAGTTCTACAGTCATCCACCTAGAATGCACTACATGGTCTGGATCCCCATAATCTGTTGGCCCCCTCTCCTTCCCTTCTCTGGCCACACTGGCCTCCTTACTATTCCTCCCACACACGGGCCACTTCTACTCTAGGGCTTCTGTTCTAACTTCCCTCTGCAAGGAACACTACCCCAGATATCAACTTGGCTCCCTCCTTCACCTTTTCCAAGTTGGCTCAGATCTCACCTTCTCAACAAGGTCAACACTGGCTACCTGCTTAATACTTGTAGAATGAGCAACTGAATACTGGATATTTTTCTTCAAATTGATCCTTTTTTAATCTTAAATCTCAACTTCAGTCTTAGTCTTAACAAACTAGTCATGAAAATGTGGGTGTGATAATGTATTTTATCTAATATATAATTCTAATGTTTATATTATAGTCAATGTATTAAAAGTTGAGTAAAAGGAAAAGGAAAGTGTTGTGTGTGACATCTAAAATGATCACATGGGGGTGCCTGGGTGGCTCAGTTGGTTAAGCTTCTGACTGAGGTTCAGGTCATGATCTCATTGTTTGTGGGTTTGAGCCCTGTGTCAGGCTTTGTGTTGACAGTGCAGAGCCTGCTTGAGATTTTCTCTCTCTCCCTCTCTCTCCACCCCTCCCTGACCCGTGCTTTCTCTGTCTCAGAATAAATAAGTACACTTTAAATTAAAAAAAAAAATGATCATATGACTTTTAGTACTTTGCACACTGGATTTTACAGAATAGTGCCTGAAGGGTTCATGAAAACTCTGCTATACACCATTCTGAGACCCAGGGGCTCTGTGGTTACACGGAAATATCTTATGGTCGCCCACCAATATGGAACAAGTTTCAGTTTATTATTTGTGGTTGAACACATCTCCACGGATCTTCCTAGCAGGCATATTATATTTGGCCCAAAGAGAGTACATTGTAGTACATATAGTGCACTTTCAAGTTTATCACCAGTCTTTATTCTTTCAAAATTCAAGCGTTTCATTCCAGCGATTAGGTAATTTGATTCTTTTTTACTTGCTTGGCACAAACACTAACCCCTTATCTGGCTAGTTGTTTTTATTGTTGAATTGGCCAATCAACCTTAATTACATTCAGCTGTCTGACCCATTCTACGTTTTTGTGCTACAAGGTTCAAAATTAGAAATCTAATCTATGCCTTAAGAAATTAAAATGGCAGATCTGGGAAATTAGAAGCTATGCATATGAATCTACTCGGAAGAAAAGTGAAGAAAATAAGAAATGACTAGCTCATGGTATTAAAAAAATGGAACTGAAGGGCATTGTAGAAAATGAAAATAACGGAACTGATTTTCACTCATTTGAGTCAATTCCAATTTGAACTTGAATAGAAATTGCCATTGAGAAGGCTAAAATTATCTACAAGTACGTTTTTCCCCCTAAACCATTGAAGAAAGTTAGTTTGAACAAGACATTTTGTTTGTAACAATATAGAAATAAATTGCTTTATAAGAAGAGATCTGTCTAAATTTATTATAGGCATTTAAAAAAAAATCTATGTTGACTCTAAATGTTTAAAGAAATAGGCTGTACTAGAAACGGCCAAATCTCTAATATGTTGCTTCTAATTATGGCATTATAAGCTCATATTTTTTTGTGTGATTTTACAACTATCACTGCAATAGTGAAGTATTATAACACCTTTGTTGAGGTTAAATAATTGTAAAAATATAATAAAATACAAAGAATCAAATAATACCCCCAGATATAATTCCATTATTTTCAATCACAAGTAATATACTTTATATTTGAATTGCAAAACAAGATTAGAACTCCTTTATCAATAACAAATGAACATATACCCTTCACAGAAACTATAAAGCTTTGACAAAAACAATCACAATGGCATCAAACATTTGAAGATATTTAAACCACATTTGAGGTCATTAATTACTTCTATGTCTAGCATTCCTCTCTTTGGAGGACTGGCTCTTCCTACCTTTGTAGACTTCTCTCCTTCTCCTCCCCATGCCCCCCACCCAGCTATCTCCACATGGTTGAATTGGAGCTTCCTTTCTTCCTACCTGATACTACCTCACTGGCTTTAGTGGTGATTCCAAATGGACATCTACTACCATTGTCCATTTTAGAGAGGTTTCAGACTAAGATTGGCATGAGAAAGAGTCAAGAATAGCGGAAAAGAATTTCTTCTTTATGATGGTGAATCTGGGATGATTTGAACACAGATGCTATTGGCAACACATTCAAATCTCTCACAGCATGGAGAGCCCTACCTGTCTGGGAGAAATTAAGCAGTGAATAACATACAGAAAGAAGCAGAAACCTGAAAGCAAGAGTCCTGAAGATGTATGAGTCCCTTGTTCCAGCCACTCTTACCCATTCCTTTGTTATGAATCAATGGTGTCTCTCTTTCTTAGTTCAAACTGAGTTTCCTCACTTGAAATCAAGAGTCTTAAAGCACACCGTGAACTTCTAGCTACAATTGTACAAGTGTGTTTGTGTGTGAGTGTGTGTGTGTGTGTGTGTATATGTGTGTGTGTGTTTGTAAGTTCCCCTAAATGGGAACATGACTAATGCAAGTCTTGTCTGTTTACCTACCTGACATTTCCAGTAAGATTTTTAGACAAGAAAAAAAAGTGGCTTAAAAGAAACTGTTATGCAAAAAAATCCAGTGTAACAAGTGATGAATAAAATACTTCTTTTACAAAAACAAACTTCCAATCTTTAGTCAATGACCCACTTATCCAAAATCTAAAAATAACAAAATAATTTAGATGGTAACTATGCTCTTTTTAATGGAATTTGATCTCTCTCTCTTTTCATGAAATAACTGATAGAAAGTTTTCTCCTGTTTCCTGTGCCAGGGCCTGAAAATGTTCCTCCCAGTTTATATAAATAAAAGTCTCGTAAATAAGATCAGCATCAGGTCTTGACCCCTCACTTACAGACTTTTATAATAGTTCTTTGAGTGTATGCCCTGTCTTGCATGAGAGCAAGGACTTTTTCATTGTGCAAGTGTATTTTTAATTTGGCCTTAATGCACTGTGTTACATACTATGCCCGAGTAGTGAAAAGTAGTTGTTAAGTGAACGAAAGAATAGAAGATTGGCAGATACCAGACAACTCCTTTTTTTCTTAAAAAGAATTTAAATTCTCTCATCCTACTACATTTGTAATTCCTTCTTTAGGAGGCCTGTATACTATACAGTTTATAGATGGCACAAATAGACTTTTTCTGTTTTCTGTGCTGCTCCCTTCTTGCTATGAAAAACAAACACACAGACACACAAATAAAGACAAGAAAAAGAAAGGAGAAATAAAGAAAAGGGAAAAGGAAAAGCCGTACTCTGCACTGTGGGTTTATTTACAGTCTCCCTGTGAGCTGGAAGGAGACACAACATTGCAGGGTTGATGGATTGGCGAGAGCTAGTGCCAGATGTTGACCACGACAGGTGCATAATAAAAACACCCTTTGTGGTTTTCCCTCAGAATTCTAAATATATTTGGAAATAAGGAAAACATCTGCTTGGTATTTCTTTCATTGACAGGTTGCTATAGTTTTTTGAACTGTGAATTTTTTTAAATTGGGGGCCATTATTTTTGTGACATTGTAAGTACTTCATCTAAATGTTCTTCACAAGCAAAATTCTAGCACACGTTTTGATGCCATTCCATTTATTCAATGACTACACTGCTTCTTACATTTCTGTCCATTTGTCTTTTGGTTCCCAGCAAAGTCACAAATGCTTAATAGGAAGGAAGCAACCCTATTTATTACGATTTGGAGATTGCAAAATTGTGCTGCAGAATCACCACATGGTTAGCATTCTTTTTCCTACAGCCTGGGCTCTGGTTACCATGTTTGTAACAGCTTGTAAAACAGTTCTTGAGGGCTAAGCTAAGGGTATGCATGAAAGCCATATGAAAAATAATGCTATATTTGGAATAGTGGCTTCACCATAACCCTCAATGGGGCTCCCTAGACAAGCATCATGATCTGATATTCAAATGTTGAGTAGTTTCTGTCTCAGTCTATTCAGTTTTGAAGTCTGTAAGCAAGACCGTATGGAAAGATGCTAGCAGCAACTTCTAACAGCACATGTGCTCACCTTGCCCAATGGAATGAATGCATAAATATAGATCTTTCTCAGAATTCATAGTGAACAGACAAGCATAAAAGAGTGAGTCATTTGTCCTTCATGGATGGCAATATGCAGCAAGTGCATACTGAGCCTGGGCTGAAGGAGGAGAGAAAGGGAAAGGAGGCTCATGATGAGAGGAAAAGGGCTCCTTTGCACCTGAGAGACCCCTGATGCTTCTCTCATATTTTCTAGGCAATTAATATTTGTATAACCCCCAAATCTAATGCTATACTCCCTTTCTTTAGCTTCATCAGAATGTGTTACACGTGGTCAAGAAAGCCTTGTTTAAAACAAATTCTACCCTACATTTTAGAGCATGATGAAATGAATGCTAAGGGTTTCAGGAGGTGCATATTGTTTAATGTTTCAGACCATTCGTTCTTTTTTTTTAATTTTCATTTAAATTTTAGTTAACATATAATGTAATATTGGTTTCAGGAGTAGAATTTAGTGATTCATCACTTACGTATAACACCCAGTGCTCATCACAAGAAGTGTCTTCCTTATTACCCATCACCCATCTAGCCCATCCCCACCCACCTCCCTCCATCAACCTTCAGTTAGCTCTCTATCATTGAGAGTCTGTCATGGTTTGTTTCACTCTCTCTCTCTTTTCTTTCCCTTTCCATATGTTCATCTGCTTTGTTTCTTAAGTTCCACATACGGTATTTGTCTTACTCTGACTGACTTATTTTACTTAGCATAATACACTCTAGCTCCATTCATGTCATTGCAAACGGCAAGTTTCATTCTTTTTGATGGCTGAGTGATATTCCAATGTGTGTGTGTGTGTGTGTGTGTGTGTGTGTGTGTGTGTGTATGTGTGTGTATGACACATCTTTTTTATCCATTCATCAGTCAATGGACATTTGGGCTCTTCCCATAATGTGACTATTATTGATAGTACTGCTATAAACATTGGGATGCATGTGCCCCTTTGAATCAGCATTTTTGTATCTTTTGGGTAAATACCTACTAGTGCAATTGCTGCATCAAAGGATAGTTCTATTTTTAACTTTTTGAGGAACCTCTATAGTGTTCTCCAGAGTGGCTGCACCAGTGTGTGTTCCTACTAACAATCTTATGTAAGAAGGTTCCCCTTTCTCTGTATCCTCACCAGCATCTGTTGTTTCCTGTGTTGTTAATTTTAGCCATTCTTGCAAGTGTGAGGTGGTATCTCATTGTGATACAAATTTCGATTTGTATTTCCCTGATGATGAGTGATGTTGAGCATCTTTTCCTGTGCCTGTTAGTCATCTGTATGTCTTCTTTGGAAAAATGTCTATTCATGTCTATTCTGCCCATTTCTTAACTGGATTATTTGTTGGATCTTGAGTTTGATAAATTCTTTATAGATTTTGTATACTAATCCTTTCTGAGATATATCATTTGCAAATATCTTCCCCCATGCTGTAGACTGTCAAGCCATTGGTTCTTAAACTGAAGATAATGTGGAACACTTGGGGGCATCTCAAAATTAATAGAAGAGAGTGTAGTAAGTCTATGAGGTGTGGAAACAGCTTTTATTGGCCTCCTTGATATTTTTAAATCCTTCCTTTCCCCATATTGGTCTCTCCTGCAAAATCTTTGTGTTGGCATCACTGGACCCCGGCCAGAGATTTTTGTGGGGAAATCTAGGTTTGAGCTTTGTGAGTTGTGAATCTCCTGACAAGACATTCAAAAGTTGTAATGAATGAGTATGTATGCTGTTGAGCATATTTCTGAAAAGGTTTTCATAGCTTCCAGCAAATCATCAGAAATAATCTCCCCAACAGGTTAAAGAAACAACTACTTTGATATTAAAAATTGACTTTCACTTTCTTCTGCTTTAAGTAGTAAAGTAATTTTGTACGCTTACCTCATTCCTTTGATGCTTTATACTAATATGGCTCTTAGGAAAGGACTTCATATTTGTCATTAACACTTTAGTGTGAATATTAACACGTTACTTCTCAGGAATAGTCTCTCTTTTTTTGTTTGACTTCTGACCGTGGAACTAAACATGTTGCCTGTTTAACGACTGTCAGGCATTAAATTTTTTTAATGTTTATTTTGAGACTAAGAAAGACAGAGCATGAATGGGGGAGGAGCAGAGAGAGAGAGAGGGAGACACAGAATCTAAAAGAGTCTCCAGGCTCCAAGCTGTGAGCACAGAGTCCGACCCAGGGCTCAAACTCATGGACTGTGAGATCATGACCTGAACCGAAGTTGGATGCTTAACCGACTGAGCCACCCAGGCGGCCCATGACTATCAGGCTTTAGAAAGTGAGAGGGTAGGTAATTTTTCTAGATCACTTGAAATCATACAACCACATTCTAGAGGAACAATGAACTTATAAAAGCTCCACAATTCTGTTTTTCCTGAGGTGTTGAGAAAGCATCTTGGTGTTGTGAAAAAGTACTGGTCTTACAGTTGGCTAGTTTTGGCTTTATTTTCTGGATCCACCACATACTAATGGTGTGACTATGAGTAATATATTTCATCTATCTGAGCTTTAATATCACCGTCCATAAAATGGCAGCTAACAATACTTCCATTACTGTGCAGCGAGGATTTTTGCAGTAGTAATTTTTGCAGTTTATTACTCAGTAGATGGTTGCTACAATGGATGGAAATAACACATGGGGAAAACTATATGGTAAGGGAGGTACAAAGGCTGCAACAGTGATCATAAGAAGTTTTTTTTTTTTTTTTCAACATTTTTTATTTATTTTTGGGACAGAGAGAGACAGCATGAACGGGGGAGGGGCAGAGAGAGAGGGAGACACAGAATCGGAAACAGGCTCCAGGCTCCAAGCCATCAGCCCAGAGCCTGACGCGGGGCTCGAACTCACGGACTGCGAGATCGTGACCTGGCTGAAGTCGGACGCTTAACCGACTGCGCCACCCAGGCGCCCCAATCATAAGAAGTTTTAAGAAGTGTTTTACATATATTGTCTTGTTTTAAGACTCACAATGATGCAATTATTGCCCCCATTTCACAGTTGAAGAAATGAGGCAAAAGTAGCTCAGTAACTTACTCGAGGCAGTTGGTGGAACAGGTGAAATCAGTGAGCAGTCTCCAGATAGACTCTTAACCCCTAGTCCAGTGATGACGACAGTCATGGGTGTGTGGTATACGAGTTTGAGAATCTTCAGCTCTGATATTTCATTTTGTATTTTTATGTTTTCTGGAAATGTAATTATATAGAATTTCATTAATATGCTCAACGTTATCTTATCCACACAAGATTTTTCCCTTAATGCTTGCTTTTAAGTTTAGTATACAAACAAAAAACCAACTTATTTGAAGTCTATTACACTCCAGGCATTGCACTTAGCTTACTAGCTTTGAAGAACTGACAGCCTAGATGAAGAAATGCGCGCATAAACAGATGACTTAAATATAAATATAGTAGGAGGTAAGACATAGATTCACTTGGATGCTGTGGGAATATAAAGAAGGAGGTCTTCAGCCAAACTGGGAAAACAGGGTGCTTCCCAGAGGAGATGACCAGAGGAAGTCTTGAAGAGTAGAAAAACCTTGGTCCAGCTAGACCAAGGAAGGTGAAGAGGGGATTTCTATCAGACAGAATAGCAGGAGCCAAAGCGTGGAAGGAGAAAACAGCATGGGGCATGAGAGGAGAGGGCTGTGGTGCGCAGATTAGCAAGCAATTTGACTTAGCCAGATATAGATGGACATGGGGCAGAGCTATGACAGGAGCAGACAAATGGGCTCAGGACATGCACTGCCACCTGTCCCCTCATTGATTAGACTGGCTGGTTGGCTGTCATTTTGCAGATGATGGGAACTATGGAAGAGTTTTGAAGTGAAATGATCCACTCTCCCTGTAGCTCTACTGTGGAGCAGAGATAGGAACAGGATTTATCTCTTGGAAATCCTTCTGTCAACCAATATCCTTTGTGAGAACCTTTAATTCACTTGTTTTTTTTTTCCTTCTTTTCTGTCTCTGCTCCAATGGGGAGATCAGAATTTCATAACTTAAATACAGTAACTTATGATAGCTTCTGCCCCTTTGATTTTTTTCCCCCAATCCTTCTTCTGTATGTTTAATTTAATTTATCCAAACTTCCATTTTATAGTAATGACTGAGTGAGTCTCATTCTCTGACTAGCCCGGGAGACCTGGCTCATGTAAACTTAGGGGTCCTGGGCTTTACCAGATATTCTGTTGGATTTTTCCCAAAAGTGGAATAAGAATATACAAATCCCAAATCTGAAAATTGTTTTGTTTGCAGTGAAGCCTAGAAAAATATGGAGCCAAAGAACTTACAGTAATGTGAGCAGGTAAGAGAGAGAAACTGCTCTTCATAAATAGAAAGCCTGTGTTCCCTGGAGGGGAGAGGGTGAAGGGGGCCAATTTATACATGAAGCTCATAGTTAGCTTCTCAATTGTCTTTCTTAGTTACACAAGGGACACACTCATGTGTGTGGAACATGGAAACTCATGGAAACTCATCTGCCTTGCACTGTTCAATTCTACATGGTAGAGCACCCATTCTCAAGGCAGGGATTAAGTGCACAATCAAAACCAGCTGTGGGCTTTTTAAAAACAGTTTTGTGGACACTCTCCCACTGCTACCATTGAAAATTACTGCCAGGGTACCTGGGTGGCTCAGTCAGTTAAGCATCAGATGCTTGATTTCTGCTCAGGTAGTGATCTCACAGTTTCTTTTGTGGAATTGAGCCCTGCATTGGGCCCTGCAATGACAGTGCTAAGCCTGCTAGGGATTCTGTCTCTTTCTTTTTGCCCTTCAACTGCTCACATGCACATGTGCTCTCTCTCTCTCTCTCTCTCTCTCTCTCTCTCTCTCAGAAATAAATAGACACATTTAAAAAAATAAAGGAAGAAAACTACTGGCCAAGTGAGTTACAATTGCTGATAAGGATGTGTCACATCATGTAGGCACATCTGGGTAAATAAAAAGTTGAGAACAACTGTAGGCATCCTCTGGTAGTATATGCCGTGGTGTGCAGGGAAACCTAGCAAAAGCCAGGCATGATATGCGAAGTTGGCAGCCATGTTTTCCCCAGTTTGCCACTGTCAGCTGTGTTTTCTTTTGTGACAAAGAAGTGACTTTTAGTAAGTCATAAATCAAAGGCTGTTCTCTTACTTTTACTAGTGTCTAGAAGGCAAGGACCATGTCTTATTTATCTTTGTATTCCCACTACCTCTCACAGTGCCTGGTAAAGAACAATCGCCTGGCAAATGTACTGCAAAATGAATTAGAAATGATCTTGAGAGGGTGGTGAGCAAAAAGGCAAAGATTTTATAAACTTCTAATTATTTAAAACACTACATTTTTCCACCCAAATGTTTGAATTGGGCCTTTTATACATTAAGCATTTGGCTTATTTGGTAATTATTATTCTGTTACCTCACACTTAGCAAACGTAGCATTATGAATAAAACTAATTTGAGGTCTCTCAGCAACTGTTGGTTTTCAAATACTTTCTTCCCTACAACAAATGATACTCTTTAGGGCATATTTTTCCCCATGTTATTTTTTTTAAATTTATCTTGATGAACTAAACAACAATAATTTGACAGTGAAGACATTTAAATCACACACTTTAGTGCAATTCCCAGAGCAAGAGAAGACAGGCCACTGTGATTGAAGCAATGGATTGAATCTCTGCTGCCAGATGGCAGTTGAAATATAATGGGCTTACAGCCGTCAGCCACAGCGAGAGATTTGCACGCAAAGGGTAAGCTTTTCAGTGATGGAAAATGGAAAGCTGGGTGGTTACTTGAAATTCTTGCATTGTTCCCAGTGGCTTATAAAGGCTAAGGGAAAACTCCATCCATGCAAATTCTGTTTAGGATAGTATTTGTAATGGAGATGCATAAATGTACTGGTACTATTGCTGTTGTATTTATATATCTGTGTGTACACACACACACACACACACACGCACGCACACAAATCTAAATCTATGATGTTTACATGATTTTTTTCTAATTGTTCTTGAAAAATGCAGTGAAACAGCTTCCCACATCCCAAAGGCCATAAAGCATAGGATTTCAAAACTTTCTCTGACTGATTTGACTTTCCTTGTTGTGCTGTATGCTACAGTTGGTTCAGGGCAAAAGTGCTTTGAATTTCCTGCTCCATGTCAGAATAGCCCTGAAATAATACAATTATTGGCAGGATAAAGTTGCCTCCATGTTTCTGTAACTTCTGTTAGAGAATGCATCTGGATCTATTCAACTGTGTTCAATGTTTTCAAATGCCAAATGAGATCTTCAGAAGAGCCCCTTGAGGAGGGAGAGATGACATTTGCCATGCTCTGCTTATATCAACTCAGGAAGAAGAATATATCTGGCAACACATTTATCCTGATAAACATGATGATAGGGAAATTTTTTGTTTAAGCATTGGCAGCATGTATTTACTGCTACATCTGTATATGCGCTGTCAGGTCACATAAAACAGGCCATAACAGAAGACAGTTGCAGGGAATAGGTTATGTAACGAGATTAAGCCAATCAAAGTCTGGCATCCAGCTGTAGTTCTACTAACAGTGTGGAGAGTCTGCTTATCTACCCAAGTCAAGGATTTTTTTTTTCTTTCTGGTCACTGCTCATGAAATTACATTGTTATCCCCTTCAGCTGTGCAATGAGCCACTAGAAATAAGAATAAAATAAAATGGGAGGAAAAGAAGAAAGGCCTCAGGCTATAGAATTCATGGCTGGAGAACTCAAGATTTTTATACAGGTAAATTTCCTAAATAGAAAAGGACCACAGAGTCTTAAGCCATTCAGAAATAAATATGCCATTCTAAGTTTATGATGTTCACAAAGTCCTATATGATTTTGCAACTCTAATTGTCAAAAATATAGGACTCTAGTCTTCAGAACAGCCTGGAAAATCATTCACATGAGGGACATATCAAAAACTACTGAAGCAGGGATTCCTTAAGTGTAACTTAGTAGGTTTTCAATCACTTTGGTTTTATAATATGACATTATTAAGGCTAATATATAGGTGCCTGCCAGCACAGCTACCATTAAGAATCTATCGGTATTTCCATTATAAATCCCATTTTTCAGGGGTTAATAACTTGATCATAAAAATTCACTGCAGGCTGAAGTCAAGTCTTGAGGGGAAATTTTTTTTCCTTAATCCCAACACAAGAGTTCGTTCATGTTTCTGAGACTAAGATAGTCAGAGGCCAGAAAAGGGTGGAATATGTCTAAGCTTTCATTTCTGAAACTTTAGTACCAATATTCATGCCTGACAGATGTGGTGATATGTACTGCATCTTATTTGTTTGTTGGTTTGCCTTTTCTTCTTCTTCCACCTCCCCTTCCCCCTTTCTTTTCCTACTCCGCTTTCTTTTTTGTATCATGGTCCTCAGGGGAAGTTAATCCTTCTGCTATGACCAAAATGGAATTTGCTTAGTGGAGAAAGAGCAAGGAAGTCACATTCATCAGAAAAAAAGCACTGCTCCTTTTCCTTCTGGATCTCTATAATCTTTTCATTACTGAAACATTTCTCGCAGAAACATTATGAAGTTACTTCAGCAAGTTGGGAAAACTGTAAGCTCTTTGTTTGTGGCTGAGAAAATTTATCTATTTTCTCACAATCTTTTCAACTAACCAGCAAACAATTTATCAACTTTCTTTGTGTTTATCAAATGCATAGTAACTACAAAAAAGGTGCCATATTAGTATAGTGAAAGTGGTAAGGAATTTAACAATTCTAAATTTTGACATTACCTGAGATCTTTTAGATTTAGCTTAATTTCTTCCAGGGCCTAATTCTCTGGGCATATTCTGTTAGGCAAAGGGTAGTCTAGTTTTGGAAAAAACTGTTTTTTTTCTACAGTTATGCAGTGCTGAAAGTCTGTCTTCTCTTTTCCTGGGAGAGAAATAGTAAACCTACCCTTCATCCTAGACCACTGAACCATTCAAAATGTTGTAGAGCTACTTCCTGCGCAGGCTTAAAGGCAATGAGTACAAGAGAAAGGAAGAGTGCTCAGATTTAACTCTGAGAAATTAGGGCAGGATGATCCCAAACATTCTGTATTATTTTGGTGAATTTGGTAGGGGTATTAAGGAAGTGCTGACACATACTGATTTCTAGAAGCATACATATTCTCAGTTCTAATTCAAAGCTCTGCATCGGTGTCCAGGTAATTTTGACTTAGGTATTTCTACCATCTCTTTTTTCTAATGCCTTATCCCAACTTTCTGGCTTCTTTATTTCTGCATATCTGTTGCTTGCCCTGCCTCCTGTTGCTCCCCTGGACAATTTCTTGGCTAACCTGGCAAGACTCCCTCAAGTTTCAGACACTGAGGGATCTGGGGTGCCTTGCTGCCCCCTACTGGTTACAAAAGACTGTTGGGTTGGGCCTTTAAGACCATCTCCCATTTTTTAAATTAATGCCAACATTTGAGAAGTACTTCCTCTGAAAGCTTTTTATAAAATTATTTTTTTAATTTATATAAATGTCATGTAGATTTTATTACTTTATAATTAGTGGTTTTGTTTTTTAGATGTTTGTTTTGGCTTTGTTTACCTTCGTAAATGTATAAGGAATTTTTCTGGTTCTTTTCATGATCTTTTCCTAAAATTGGCACTACACTACTGAAGGTGAAAGGCAAAGTTTTTTAACCAGAATTGCCCAAAGGTTTTCTTTCTTTGTACACTTAAACCAGAGAATTGATTTCTGATGGCTTTGAATATAGTTCTTTCTTGAAATTGAAAACATGCATAATGAACTTCCTCAAAACAGTTTAACTGTTTCATTAGTCTGCTTGGGCTGCCGTAACAAAATACCATGGACTGGGTCCCTTGAACATAGACATTTATTTTCACAGTTCTGGAGGCTGGAAGTCCCACATCAAGGTCCTGAACAGTTGGTTTCTAGTGAGAGCTCTCTTCCTGGCTGGAGATGGCTGCCTTCTAGAAAGAGAATTCTGGTATCTTTTCTTCTAATAAGGGCACCAGGTTAGGACTCTACCTAAGACCCCCTTTAACCTCTATCACCTTCTCAAAAGCCCTATCTCCAACTGCAGTCACATAAAGGATTTGGGCTTCAACATATAGATTTGGGAAAGGGGACACAAACATAACAAATGCTGATATGTGTGGATTTTAATAATTTAACTGATTTTCAATTAATAAATAAAAAATATCCTTAAAAAAATCACATACCAAGGGTTAAGAATAAATGGGAATGGGATTGGTATCAGAATGGTAGGACATGATCCTTACCACAGTGAACCAGTAACACAGCTAAGAAAAGGAAATAATATCAAGATTAAAACAAGGAAGAAACATAAGAGTTCAAAGTATCATGTCATTATACAGCCTTTAATTACAAAAAAAAAGTTCTAAGTGTAAACTGGAATAACCAGAGATAGCTTCTAGGTAGAAATTATATTTAGTTTTGTTTTACTGGAAGATGTCTGGGGTTTTATTAACTTCACGGGAGATGTAAGAGGAAGAACACTTTCCACAAGGAAGGCTCTGGCTTCAGAATGAATACAAAATATGCAATACCATTTGAGGAGCCTGGCCTGACTGTCAGAGAGGACATTTAAAGGCCTTCTACAATAAAATGTTATTGTTTAATATTCCCTGAGTATCCATAGAGTGCTGGTTCAGAATATACATGACATGGTCTTTGTTCTTTCGAAGTTTGCAATCAAAGACCATAAATACCCAAGTCTGACAGCTTAGTGCTTTCAGAATTTGCTTAAATCATCTGATATTCTCCCACCAGGCTACCGCTCCTAACTAAAGTAGAGGATTAGGTGTCTTGGGCTGAAGCATATTGCAAACAGTTATTTATGTTAGGTTTAGAAAAAAAAAACAAAACCCCCCAAAACCCTCTTGCTCTCTTGGTTTCTTTCTTTGGTTGACTGACTGGTAGGTCCAGAATAATTTTCAGAGCATCCACTGGAGGCCCTAGCCACTCCAGAGGGCAAGGGGTTGAAAGCACTGATTGGTGTGAAAACCTTGATATTTAATATTTTCTGTAGCTTCTCTGTAAGTTCCATTCAATAGTTCAATTATTCATTCTTCCACCCATTGGGAAAACAAGCCTGAAAATACCAATTCATAACACTAAATTAGGAATGTTAAAGATACTAGCAACACCTGTGGGCAGAGGCTAGCACACTGTGGACACTGACATATTTCTAATTATACCATCTCTGACATATACATGCCCTGGGCTAATCAGTAATAGCAGAAAATATCACCATGGTGAAGTCTATATTTTAAACTGGATTCTCTACCACCATCAGGCAAAAGTTGTTTTTTTAAAAAAGTCATTGTGATGTAAATCATATCTTTTTTTGCAGAATCTGGTCTAGAGGAAAAATTGTGTGGTTGAAATTTGTCTTTGGCTTTGTCCCTTATTTCAAAATCATTTTCCTCCCTCAGCAGACCCTCTTCCCAGCCCAGATTTCTGCATTTCCTTGTGCTCTCACTCCTGCTCTGCCCATTCATCAAAGAAAAGTGTCTGTTATCAGTCATGTAGAGCCTGGTATGAATTGAAGTCATGGTGCTATCTGTCTCTGGGGGATTTATATTTTTGGACTTATCTGTAATTCTAGAATAAATGCCTTTGTCTTCGATAATATTTAGGAGCTTTAGGTATGAGCATAGCAAAGAGAACTGTTTTTGAAGTCAAGGGGACTTTTTGTTGCTGTTGAAATCACATAGAAGAGCTAAGCAGTCAACTTTATTGAGAAGGTTGGTATCTAAATTGTAAAAGTTTCTCAAAGTTAAGGATTTATGTAAAATGCAAGGTCAGAATTACAGTGAAGGGACATATTACTAAAGTATTTTGGAGATGTGAAAATGAAACTAACATTTATTGGTTATCTGCTATATGCCAGGCAACACGCCAGACATTCTCACATTTCTTTAGCTCATTTAAAGCTGCCAGCAATTCTGTAAACTCTTCACCCTACTTTGCCATTGAGGAAATAAAGTTATGGAGGTTAACTAAGTTTCGGAAACATCTTGCAGCTAGGAAATGAAGAAGCCACGTCTCTCTGGCTTTGAAGTCCATTATCTTCGTGCAGGGGAGACAAAAGTTGGCAGAGTACATGACATTTGAACGTCTGATTCAGTTTGCTCTATTAAAAATTTGCTTTGAACATTTTGAATTAAAACCTTGTAATCACAAAGTGACATGTACTTTGCAACACACACACTGCCTTACTGGTTTTTATTATGCGGAACCAAGATGGGTTGCCTTCAGAAAAATTTGCAATTCATTTCTGTGGTCAGAAACTCTCTATATGAGGATGGCAAAGCTATAATACAGAAATTGTAAAGTTATTCAAGAGCTGCCTCATACATGGTTGGCATATGTGTTTTTTCATAGAGTTTATTTTATTTTTATATGCAACACCATTTATTGCCAATTCCATATAATCAACTGATTCTCATAGAATGCTTTCATTGTTTTTTTCTTTCTTTTAATTGAAGTATGATTAACATACAATGTTATATTAATTTCAGATATATAATACAATGATTCAACAATTCTATACATTACTCAGTGCTCATCAAGATAAGAGTGAGTACTCTTGGTCCCATTCATTTATTTCACCCTCCTCCCCCACCTCCTTTCTGGAAGCCACCACGTAGCTGGCATATGCTGCGTTCCAACTAACCTCTGGAAAGGAGTATTTCTGCACTAACTGAAAGTAACCAGTCAATGTCAACCCATACAATCATATGGTTGGAGTAATCCTATATCTTGGATCAAAAATGGGGACACATCAATGGACCAAATATTTGAAATTATGGCTGTCCCATTATATCCAGAATATATGATTAGCCTCTTATGTGTTAGAGGCTAATTTTGTATTTCTTCTGAATTAAACTTGACTGTAGATTCAGTTGAGGATGTGTTTTAATGCTTTAATGGATGAATCTGCCTATTTTTAAATTTTGTTGGAAAATAAAGAGAAAATCAGGTGGCAAATAGAAACTATTACTTTACTATCAATTTGCAGAATAAAAACTCATTTAGTGATTATTTGTCAAGCTCATTTTCGTAAGAAATACATAAACCATTCTGGAATTCTTACCAGTAAGAATGCCTAAGCACACTAGTGAAGGGCAGTAAAAACAAATCTCATAGAGTTCAGCAAACGCCCTGACTTGTTTTTTTTTTTTTAATTAAAATCACTTATGTAAACTAAGATCACTTTGAATCCATATTTTTGTGCAAGGAAGTCCATTTTGTATACAATTTCAAAGAAGTTTAAAATATAAAGTGTGATTGTTTTTCCAAGTTACACTAAATTAATGTAAGTAATAACAGTAAAGCTTGATAACTTAAATGTGTTTTCTTAGGTGTGTGCTTTAGAGAACATTACTGATTATTTTATTGGAAATATTAATCTACCAAAACAATAAGAAATGTATTGTTAACTCTTTTTTTTAAATTTTTTAACTTTTTAATTGTTATTTTTGAGAGAGAGAGACAGTGAGAGAGTGAGCGAGCATGAGTGGGGGAGGGGCAGAGATCGAGGGAGACACAGAATCCTAAGCAGACTCCAGGCTCTGAGCTGTCAGCACAGAGCCTGACGTCAGCCTTGAACACACAAACTGTAAGATCATGATGTGAGCTGAAGTCTGATGCTTAACCAACTGAGCCACCCAGGCGCCCGTGTATTGTTAACTCTTAATTATTCACTTACTCAATATGAATACTCTAATATGAAGATAATACAGGCTTTTTGCTTTACCTATTTTCCCTCTGGTTACCTGCCCTTGAGTAATCCTCTCTGCTTAAAGTGATCGAGAACAGAAATTGGATAGGAAAACTAAATAGGAACATAACTCAGGGCTTAATCTGTCCTTACATATGATGGTGGTGGGGAAACAATTTGAAACAGGTACATAATATTGTATTTGAGTTTTCTAAGAGTTCATTTGTATATGCTATTTATATTTTCTTTTTCTTTAAGCTTATTTATTTATTTTGTGTGAAAAGAGGGAGGGCCAGAGAGAGAGAGGGAGAGGGAGAGAGAGAATCCCAAGCAGGTTCTACACTATCAGGGCAGAGCTGGATGTGGGGTTTGAACTTGCCAACCACAAGATCATGACCTTAGTGAAAATCACGAGTTGGTCACTCAATCAACTGAGTCACCCAGATACCCCATACGGTGCTTTATATTTCAATTTGGCATAAATAAAATTGAGATTCTGACAATGTAATTTATAAATTTATCCACGCCACTATAAATGTTGGTTCTATTAAAATGTATTTTTAGATGTTATCACAAAACATTCCTGCCATCTTTAAAAAATAGAGTTTGATTGATTTGGAAGTTCCCAGGTCACTTTGAAAAGAATCTTTAGTAGTCTTTGGAAAGTAACATTTATAACAGCGTGAAACTCAAAGGAAGGGAACTCAGGGGAAACACATTCAGTACCTTCCAGGGCAACATGGATGCATACTGTGTGTGCTGCTTTCATCTCATTTCTTACTGCCATAGCCTTTTGAGGAAGGAAATAATGTATTCTTCATGGAAATAAAAGCAGAGAAGGTAGTGTAAGAAAGATGTACTTTGAGAACTAATTGAAGTGCTCATGAGGCAAGTTAATGCTTTTCTGTCAATAACTTGTGTGCAGATACAGAATGGATTTTCATCCTCCCTCCCAAACTGGGATATATTGACTGAAAAAACAAGAATTGTTCTGGTATTTTTATTTAAAACAATTTTTTTAATGTCTATTTATTTTTGAGAGAGAGAGAAAGACAGACAGAATGTGAGCAGGGGAGGGGCAGAGAGAGAGGGAGAAACAGAATCCAAAGCAGGTTCCAGGCTCTGAGCTGTCAGCACAAAGCCAAACATGGGGTTCAAACCCATGAACCATGAGATCATGACTCGAGCTGAAGTAGGACGCTGAACCAACTGAGCCATCCTGGTGCCTCTGAATTGTTCTGGTATTTTTAAATATCAAAAATATTTTATGTGAGCTAATTAGCACAGTAAAGGAAAATCAAGATGAATCAGTAAGTCTATAGTCACATCAGAAGCTGGGTGTGTGGGGGCGCCTGGGTAGCTCAGTTGGTTAAGCATCTGACTTGGGCTCAGGTCACGATCTCATGGTTCATGAGTTCAAGCCCTGCATTGGTCTCACTGTTGTCAGCACAGAGCCCGCTTCAGATCCTCCGTCCCCTCCTTTCTCTGCACCTCCTCTGCTTTCTCTCTCAAAATTAATAACTAAAAACTTAAAAAAAAAAAAGCTGAGTGTGAGGAGTGCACTGTGATGGGCACAATGTTGGAAAGGGGTTGGAGCAGGCAGTGCCCAAAGAGTGCCTTTAAACCCTCTTGGGCTGTGGTGCAGTTGGTGTGGACGAGAGAGTTGAGAGATCCAATAGAGAGGAAGAAATCATTACCAGGATCAAGAGAGATTTGAACAGGAAAACTTGGAAACTGTTGGGACAAAGTCAGGAATAAGAAGCCTGATCTCTGAGGTGGGAAGCTGATCACTAAGTAGAGAACAGCATGTCATTGAGAATTTAATCAGGATTGAATAACTTACGGCAATTTATTTACAAAGTGACTCTGGCACTGAGAAATCTCATTACAAAATACAAAATAAATTTTGTTAAAAAAGAAGAAAAAAGAAATTTAAAAGAGCTTTGCCAAGTATATAGGTAGAAGTAGTATATAGTTTTTTTGTTTGTTTACTAGTGAGATTGAATTCTTTCCACACTTGTTTAAGCTAATTCTATTTTTTTCCCTTCAATTGAATCTAATGCCTTATCTTTAGTAAATGTTATTAACCTCCTGTTTGCTGACCATACATTACATGTATTCTGGAGGGGTGTCAGTGGAGAAAGAAAAAAAAAATAGGACAAATCCCTTATCTTAAAGCCATGTAGTTGGGTGCATGTGTAGAATAATGGGAAGGAGAGAAGGAAGACAATGGAGAAGGGGGTTTGGAGTGTTAAATGCAGACATACTTCGAAGCAGCTAGACTCAAATTTCTAAACAGAACCACTGGTAAGTGGAACTCACATATCTCCTTTGAATTCTGTCCCAGTGGTCAATATTGGAGAATTATCTCTGGGTCTGGGGGCAGAAGAGCAGGCCAGATGGAATATCCAATAAGCCCTTTGAGACTCAGTGAATGCTTTATAACATGCTTACCTGCTCGCTCATCAGTTAAAAATGTCAAGATAATTTCAGGTTTGATTTCTGATGAGATAAAACAGTGTTCTGCCAAAGAGGCCCTTTAAAGGGCTCACTTAGGGCTCTGATCTTCATTCAGGATGTGTGTTCACAGTGGATTCTCCTAGGGCCATGGACTGAGGGTCTTTCCATGGTAGTGAAAGCAAGTTCCGCATTGAATAGAGGAGACATTTTATCCTACATCGTGCCCTCCTTCTGGGCTTTGATGGTGTGCCCAGCCTTCAGCAGGGAGAGTCAAGTTTGGTTACTTTCCTGCAGTCTTTGATTAATGAGCAGGACTGTTCATCCCTTTCACAATCATGTTAGTGACTTTCTCAAGGGCTCTCAATTGGAGAAATCAGCAGATGGCTGGGAAATACCCACCTGCTGTTTGCAGTCTGTATGAGACTTGTTAAGCTGATTCTCAAGTGGACAAGAGTAACCGCCATGCTACTTTATGCACATTTTCAAAATCCCTTTCTTTGCTCTTTGTTCAACTATCAAGTGGTTGAATGGCTTAAGTGAAATATTTTGCAGTTACTTCTCTGAGATAAAATTGGCTAGACACTTATTATATGAAGACGGAATTATATTACAGACTCACTGGTGATAATGTGGATATGAGACTTGATACATCTTCCAGAATATGGAAGTTAACCCATCTCTCCATCATGCTCTGAATTAAGAATTGTATAGTGAAGACAGCACCTAGATTCTTTTTTTTTTTTTTTAACGTTTATTTATTTTTGAGACAGAGAGAGACAGAGCATGAAAGGGGGAGGGGCAGAGAGAGAGGGAGACACAGAATCGGAAGCAGGCTCCAGGCTCTGAGCCATCAGCCCAGAGCCCGACGCGGGGCTCGAACCCACGGACTGTGAGATCGTGACCTGAGCCGAAGTCGGACGCTTAACCGACTGAGCCACCCAGGCGCCCCAGCACCTAGATTCTTTTACTGAATGTTTCATTTATTTACTGCCAGGGTGATTCTGGGTTTTCCAATGAACTACTCTAAATTATAGTTTCGTCCAGTCTGCAAAATGGGGATGAAAAACAGCACACAGCATACTTCTCTGGGTTATTGTGAATATCCAAGAAGATTGCATGCATGAAAGAATTTACAACCTATAAACATGATAGAGGACTTATTGCCAGTCAGTGGCACATGCAGATCACCAAGGATGTTTCTAATACAGCTCTAGGTGCTTTGGAAGCTATAAAAGAGATAAAAATGTGGTTACTGTCCTCAGTGTCCTCAGCATAAAACAGTATCTAATCAAGACCTAAGGGGCTCCCGCAAAAGAAGTGCCATTAGAGTTTAGAGGAGAATGAAAAGAGCAAAGGTCAATGCGCAGACTGACAACAGTAGGAAAGAGGTAGGCGTTGAGTTGCACTTTGATAAAGGGAAAGCATGAAGTTGATAGGACTGGTATTAAAAGAAGCTGAAAAGAATTTAAACTTCTAAGTTCAACCCCTTTCCAAAAATGTATTTTGCCTGCTAAATTCACTGTCATTGTGTGAAAACAGCAGTGTGATTAAGTACCATTTTTTAAATGAGACAGACCTAGGTTGTAGTTTCAGTTTTACTGCTAAGTGGCTCTCTGACTTTGGGCAAATCATTTACCCTTGACCATTTGAGCAAGGACTCAGGTCTTTGATCTGTTGGCCAGAGATGACAATGACAAGATTCTGAACATTATTAAATACGGAGTAGGGTCTCAGTGAGTCCTGTGTACAGTGAACACTTCAAAAATGAGGTCCACTGTTGAGTTTTATGGATCTGTTGCCCTTATTAGATGGTGTGGTGCTCTCATCATGCCCATGGCAGATACCTGATAAGTATTTGAACCAAAATGAGCATTCATGACGGAGAAGATATTTTAGGAAATGGCAGCCACATAGGTACAGAAATGGACATAGAGATTATCTATCTGAATAACAGTGGAAGGGAGAGATAGTGAGATAATTCCTCTAATATGGTCAGAGGAAAGATTTATGTAGGGGAATAAATTATCCTTGATGGATTATTGGGACCCAAGTAGAGGAAGACCAGGTGAAGGAATTTGGATTTGATGTGGTGGACAATAGGGAGTCATAGCTTTTTGAAGGTGAGTGACATCATGAAAATGATGAGTAAATCCGTTAAGACTTTCATGATCCAATAGCAAATTACTTTTAGAATACTAGATATAATGGCCATTTCCTACGACCATTGATGATTGTAATTTGCTGCCACCTTCCTTGATTGTAAGAGGGATAAATCAGTATTTTTCTTTTCTTTCCAAGATTTTAAAGAAAAACAAACATTATTTTTCATACTAGACATGGCTGCATGGTGAGGATTCCTTTAAATCAGTGAAAGTACTCCTTCTGAACACATTGAAGGGTGTCTCAATGATAACGATTAATGACTTTAAAACATCCATAAATCTTTGAGGAATGAACAAACCACTATTAGAACCATATGTTGCTCTCATTCTTTGCATGGAACTTCTATGAAAGTCACTAGGAGTTCAGTGGAATGATGACGACAAGCATATGGCACCGGATCTGAACTAAATTAATAACAGTATGAAAACACAGCTAAATAGTGATAATCCCCTTGTTATCCAGCTTTTCTCTTTTCCAGACAACTTCATGGTGTACAGTTAAGCACTGAAAAGACACTTGTTAAATGGGGAGAACTGATGTGTGTGAGAAGAAGCCATGTGGTGTATCTTTTGAAACAAGCTGAAGAGGCAGCGATTTGGGGCTTCTTTGGACAGGACTGCTATGGAGTCAGTTAGAGATCAAAACGGAGCCTAAACCTGACTATGCTTGAGGCGCTGCATCTGGCTCTGTCCCACACTGTTGCCATAGTCACCCATCTCCTAGCAACGATGAATAGCATTTTCATGTCTCTTAAGTGACAAAGCAAGTGAGTAAAACATATAAACATAATTACAATAGACTAATAATCTGAGCAGTTACCTCATGATTAAAGTTCACTGTGAAGATCTATATGAATATTTGGTTTCCTGATTTGATCTCTCCTGGCATGGGTTTTGATAAGAAAATGCCTTGGCTCAAATTGAGGCAGCCCAGCAGCATGCTTTTGAATATAATGACCACAAACATCACTATATAGAACATGATAAAGGAGAACTTCGTTTTTTCAAAAGTGAAAAAGCACTCAGTTTGAATAACCTGATCATCACTATCTAGAAATCTGAGTAGAATGTCCTGGCGGTGGAAAAGCCCTGGCCTTGGGTCTGGGGAGATGGAATATTCCAGCCTAACACATTCAGGCTCAAACAATCCATTAGCAGCCTTTGCCATGAGCAATGAGTCTCAATTGAGGTCACTAATCAGAAGCAGTAAAGAAGCAGAAACAAAGATTAAAGGAGAGGCTATATGCGTCATGCTTGTCCTTGAGGCAAAGTTAAAAACAAACTCTGTGGCACTTCTAAGGGGATCTTTAGTTGTTTATTTCTAAGTGTACCATATTTCTAATAATCTCTGTCTAAATATTCTGCCAGAAGAAATTCATTGAGATACCAGCCTCCTTTTTTTAAAAAAGGCATAGCCTTGAATTCTAATAAACCTTGCTATTACATTGACCTACGTGCATAAAATGAAAACTCAGGAGAGTTTAGACATCCACAGAGAAGTTACTAACAAAGACGTCAATGCCTATTTTCATTTTAAAATGGCATTTTGTGTATTATTTACAAGTGCTATCAGCTATCTCCCATGACCCACTCACTTCTTTAGAAATAAGAATATGTATGCCATGGTTTGAATACTGCTTTCCGGATTTTGTATCAGAACCTGTGCATTTGGCAAATGTCAATGAAAGATGTATTCTGTGGGAAGTGGATTCAGCAATGTCACTGAGAGATTTCACTTGAGGGGAAGTAGAACGTCAAAACAATGTCTCCAAGATGAAATAAATAATCTCCACACCTAGGCAGGCCATTATAATGTGTTTACACATGGCATGCAGAGTGAGTTTAGCTACGCTAACTGCTTTGTGAAAGGAAAATCCTCCCAAAATTAAATAATCAAAGAAGATAGGTGAGTGCTGATTTTGTGAAATAAACAGTGATTGAGGAAAGAAGAAAAACCAGCAGGTCTCAGCGTGAAGCAAATTAATTCATGTTGGAGATTTACTCTCCTGAAGAAATTAAATTGCCCACTTCCTAATCAGTACAGTTCTTGGCATGCTGTTTCTTTCTCTTTCTTCCTAAATTTGTTTCATGTTAGAGCTCCTTAATTTTTCACTCCACTATTTTGGAAATTACAATTCGAAGCTCCAATTCTTTGTGTGGTTCTGTGAAGTCTGGCACTCAGTTCCTCTACCATACATTGGTTTTGAAAAAGAGAATTCCTTTCCAGTCATTTATTTATTTCATTTGCCTCTGCTCCACAGGAGAATGTAAAGAGCCACCACGGCTAGTACATCTCTCTTGTGTTATAATGGCTTAAGCATGTTTTCATTATGCTAATTTGAAATCACCGAAGGAAAACCATATCTTAGTGTTCATTCAGAGCGTATAGATGCTCAATGTAAATACAGATTGTTGGGTTCTTTCCCTATTCTTCTCATCCTGTAGCAAAAGGAAAAAAAAAAGCACAAACTGTTGTTCTTCCAGTTAAATCTGCACACAGAGAAAGATGTCAACACACATTAAAACTGAAACCACATTTGAGAAGACACGCAGAACTTTGCAAATGCCACTGCTGTTTATAGAGCTTTGAGCTGGAGGGGATATCATATGTTTTTCAATCTGTTTTTTTTTTTACTCTGCTGCTGCCTTAAAATAAACCATATAATTTTTGTACTTGGCCTTAGAACGTGAGTTATGGCAACAGTCTGTTGTGATTCATTTGCTAAAATATTCCAGTGATGAATGTCTCTTCCTTCCTGTAATAACTGTTGTGGTATTGCTTTTGCCTAATGGAAGCCATTGTGTCTCTTGGAGGGCTGACAAGTAGGAAAGGGCAGCTCTGTGGCACCAGCACTGGATGATAATCAAAGCTGGTGAGACTTCATCGGAATCCTGTCTTCCCTACAGGCACAGTTGGCTGGTGGGAAAGTTCCATTGGCACCACCTGCATACCAACTTTGATTTCAAATGGTGAGACCAGAGTTTTAAAAGTAAGGTATTGGAATATGGCCATGCCTTAGAGTTGAAGCCAATATTACACTTTATTTTCTAAGTTATGTGTATGAGAGTAGTTCTTGTGATGACTAACATGTCCGAGTGGTCTTCTTCTGCCTGACATAGCTGGATTTGGCTGTTCTGCAGAAAGGCGTAGGTCTGATATTAATACCTTTGGGGGCATTAATCATAGCTTCTTGTAACCATCAGAAGAGAAAAGTGCTATCCTGAATATCTAAACAGCTGGGTTACTGCTGGATATTCAAATTACTAAAGGCAAGAGTGACACTCTTTTGGGCTTTTAGTGGAAATTGAGTCTGTTGCTGCTACTATAGTTTGAAGGTGTTTTAATATTGTAAAAGATCATCCTCCTGACATGAGATGGTGGAGGGGAGGCATTACTTGAAGAATGAGTGTGGAGTAGTGACATAAAAAAATCTAAGTCAGAAAAGACTCTGTCAGCATTACCTGAGAGGTTTTGGGGTCAAGGTTGGGGGGAATATATAAATGTATAAGATAGGAATGATCTTTTGCCGAATAATCTAAAAAGGAGCAGTTCTCTGGTTTTAAATCATGTCTGACCTGAGTCACTTGATGCATATTTCTGCTAAATGCAGTAGAGACCTCACCAAAAACTAAGATTATCAGAAAAGCTAATGTCAAAATCTGGGATACATTTCTTTAAAAAAAATTTTAGTGTTCATTCATTTTTGAGAGAGAGAGAGAGAGAGAGAGAGAGAGAGAATGCAAGCGGGGAAGGGGCAGAGAGAGAGGGAGACAAAGAATTCGAAGCAGGCTCCAGTCTCCGAGCTGTCAGCACAGAGCCCAACATGGGGCTTGAACTCATGAACCATTAAATCATGACCTGAGCCAAAGTTGGATGCTTAACTGACTGAGCCACCAAGGCACCCCTAGGATATGTTTCTAACCAATATGAAGAAGCTAGAGCTGGATGGAGAAAAAAATAGCAAGGCTACACCCTTATTCTGGCCTTTACCCACCAGAAAATGTTTAGGTACCCATCTAATTTGTGGATTCTGCATTTTTAAAGTGGCTCTCCTGCTTGTCCCTTCTTCACGTTTCCATCCAGAAAGAGACAGGAGAACTAGCAGTGCCCATTGAATCCTTGTTGAAGAGGAAAAGTAGAGAACAGAACAAAAAAACTTTGGCAGCAATCCATGCTGGGTGCTGGTATTTTTATAAAGTTTATTAAGTCACAGAAACAGGCAGGAGAGGAGGTAGAAATTTTTTACTGTGATTGAGGAGTGCTGCATTATAAAAATACCTGTGAGACACTAGGATTGAGAAAGCTGTGCACATCAAAATGCTGTCCCACTGTGGATCTGAGAAGGGTAGGCAACCAGTATCTGTGGTCTCCTTGTAGGTAGACAACAACCCTGGGGAATATCCCCTTGTTGAAAGATGAGGAGGCAAAGTGTAGAGAGAGAGACATTTCCCTGCTTAGCGTGGAATTGCTGGGTCATGACCTGTGCCAACACATATACGTTCAGCTTCAGTAAATATCAGTAACCAATTTCCCCACGTAGCTGCACTCCCACCAGCGGTGTATGAGAACTGCATGTGTTCTACATCCTTGTCAACTCTATTTTTCATTCTAGCCATTCTGTAGGATGTGTTGGGGTATCTCATTGCATTCTTTATTTGCCTTTTCTTGATGACTAATGAAGTGGAGCATAGCTGATGACTTAATAGGACAATTTCTAAGAGATGAAGGAGCCAGCTAACAGACTGTGTCAGACAGAGGCAATTTCAAAATATTTAACAACCGCTAAGACACGACATTGGCCAATCAGAATGACCACTGGCTGGGGGTGATGAGGTGTGGTCCTGTAAGCACTAACCATGCTATATGCTAACTCCTCATTGATGGAATAGTGCCAGGTGTGAGGGGTCCTGGAGGGATGGCCTGGGGTGGCTGGGGTGGCTAGGGAGGCAGGAGGAGGCCCTCAGGGTCACAGGACAGTAGCAGTATGCAACCCATGAAGACCATTTCAGTATTTAATCAATAGCATGGCCGTAATGGTGTATACTAGCTAAATATCAGCCACATCTCCTAAGGGAAGAGAGAATCAGACTCACAAGACTAATGGAATGGAGGATGAAGGGAAGAAAATTTTGAGTATACAATAGTAGTTTGTTGAGGTTTGGGGAAAAGATTGAGGGATTGTAAATAAAACCAGAAAGAAATATTTTACTAAAAACTGTAAGAAATTGAGGAAGAAGAATCATAACTTTGACACCCCCTTTACAGAAGGCAAAAGCAAAAAAAAGGAGACAACTTTCTCAATTTCATTTGGACATCTTGGGTTCATTACTTCAGTTTCCAATAGGAGATGTTGGTGCTCAGTAAATAGCGGATGGAGCAGAACAGGACAAATTTATGCATACTCTGTTACAGTTCAACAGATTTGTTCTTGAGCACAGAGGAGAAAACTCAGGTCAGTAGAGGTAGACTTATCAGAGGGCTGGAGGACCTTCACTAGCCAGTTGAGGAGAGAGCCAGGGCTACATTTATTTATTTATTTAGCCTTTTTTTTTTGTTGTGTTAAAAATACATAATATAAAATTTACCATTTTAACCATTTTTAAGTGTATAGTTCAGTGGCATTAAATACATTTGCATTGTTTTGCAAACATCACAACCATCCATCTCAAGAATTCTTTCATCTTCCCAAACTGAAACTCCCTGCCCCTTAAACAATAACCCTCTATTCTCCCTACCCCCCATCCCTTGGCAATCACCATTCTACTTGCTGTCTATATGAATTTGATTATCCTTGGTACCTTATGTGAGTAGAATCCTGCGATGTTTGTCCTTTTGCATCTGGTTTATTTCACTTAGCATAACACCTTCCGAATGTAAACATACTGCAGCATGTGTCAGAATTTCATTGTTTTTTAAGGCTAAATAAAATTCTATTGTATGTATATACCATTCATTTGCTGATGGGCATTTGGGTCGTTTCCACCTTGGGCTATTGTGAATAATGTTGCTATGAACATAGGTGTACAAGTATCAATTGGAGTCAGGGCTACATTTTTTTTTTTTTAATGTTTATTTATTTTTGAGACAGAGAGAGACAGAGCATGAACGGGGGAGGGGCAGAGAGAGAGGGAGACACAGACTCGGAAGCAGGCTCCAGGCTCTGAGCCATCAGCCCAGAGCCCGACACGGGGCTCAAACTCACGGACCGCGAGATCGTGACCTGAGCTGAAGGCGGACGCTTAACCGACTGAGCCACCCAGGCGCCCCTGGGCTACATTTTTAGAACTTAGTTAATATAGCTCAAAGGGAGTGAGTGTGCTTTGTAAGTAGATGTGGGCCCTTCTGGGGATCTTATCATTACTCTCTCTCCTCATCTGTAATATAATAATAATTGCTGAACTTTACTAGGTATCCATATGTTATAAGCACTTAAGACATTGTTTTAAGTATGTTACTTGTATTATACCATTTAAACCTCAAAACAAATCTATAAAGTAGATAATATATTTATACCTATGTTATATAAAAATATAAAGTGGATGATATAAAATAATGTTTTCTAGGGGAGGGCATTTTTTTCACAGAGAAGCTTTTGCCCAAGGTGACACAACTAGTATGTGCCTAAGTGTGCTGATCATTTCTTTGGGCTTA